>NW_026930920.1:125000-428945 GCF_032062105.1 Saccostrea cuccullata
GAACAAATAAACCAAAAATTTCATTTTTTATGGAATCTTTCATAGTTATACATTTTAGCATCTTATTTGTAGTTTTGAAATATGTCAGAAAAACTGGAAACAAGAACGACTACTACCGGTTATGAGAGAAAAACTGCATGAATTAAGTATCGTACTATCCCATAAATATTTTTTTTATAAAAAGAGCATTTGAAATGATTTTAGGGCATGTTATTCACACTAAAATGTCTAGAGTAACCTCAAATATCTTTTCAAAAATTTTCTTCCGGTCACGTGATTTCTTGTGATAGCATTACGAGATCTCTTAAACTGTAACAGATCAAAACACTAAACTTTTATGAATAATATACCATGATAGGGCAACAGATATAGAGTAAAATGTGTTCGCCGTCACTTCCGGTCGTCACAGAAAGTGATAAAAAAAATTGAAAATGATTTTTGTAAATGATATTTAGACTATAATTGTCTAAGTTAACGTCGAGAATCGAACTTGGTAAGTTGCACCTCCGGTCATTTGTTTTCCTGAAATCATTTAAAATATTATATGCCTTTTTAACATAGATTAAAGCTCATTCATGCAGATAAATAGAGGAGAACGGAAGACCTTCTTTGTTGCTTTAGCAACAAGAGTTTCTAGTTATTATTATTATTATTATTTTTCTTCTTCTTCCTGGGTACTTTTTTGTCCGGGAATGATCTCGTAAACTATACATCTGACTAAGGTGAAATGTTTTTAGGGTCAGTAGACATGTTATGTAGATTTGCGGAACGAAGGTCATTTTGCGCGCACGTGCTTGCAAGAGCGTGCACGTGCAACATGTGAAATGACCGATTTAATTGATATAGGCGTAACTTTTAAAATTTTTAATGAAATGCTTTGAAACTTATAATATGAGGATATATTAGAAGCATAGACAATATGACATGGTCAAAATAGCAAGATCTCACGCACATGCACGTGCGCTTTGTTCTGATTGGCTGAAACTAAAGTCTCAATATCTTTCTTGTTTTTTGACGAAATCCTTTGAAATTTTGAAAATAGCCATGCATTAGTATATCCTACAACATGATATATAGCAATTATCATGAAAACACGTGCATGCACGTGCGCTGCAATCTGATTGGCTTAAACTTTAAATAGCTATAACTCCCTTGATTTTCAACCAAACAGGATGGGATTTGGAACATAGATAGATATACTGGACTACTACAAGAAAATATGGTCACCATGCAGATGCATACACGTGCATGTACGTGCATGTACGTGCGCTGCAATCTGATTGGCTGAAACTTTAACAGCTATAACTCCCTTGGATTTCAACCAAACGGGGTGACATTTAGAACACAGATAGATGTAACGGACATCAACAAGAAGATATGGTCACCATGCTCATGTATGCACGTGCGTGCATGTGAAATGAGAAAAATAAAAAAAACACTTGAATGAGCGTATTTTTTTAATACTTTTGGATTAAATACTTTATTATATTTAATATATTTAAATATATAGATTGTGTAGACAAGATGATATGGTCATTACGCACATGCATTCACATGTGCACGCGTGCAATGCTAAAATTTGAATGAACTTTGTACACTTCTGGGTAAACGTTGTTAAAGTCTCAAATGCATCGAGTTAGTCTTATTTAATGAAACTTATAGGGAATATGGCACCAAAAGGGAGTTGGGGAGCGTTTGGGGAACATCTGTAACGGTCTCCGTTACAATTAGCACTAGTTTATGTTGTTATTCCCCTTGCTTATGGAAATAGTCTTCAGGTACGCTGTTGTTTGTAAACGCTGTAATTTGTGAAACAAATAATGCTGTGTTTTGTACATGGCCTGTATAATTAAATCAGGGCTTGTAATTATTACAGCATAAAATCAACAATGTGCAAGTCGTAGTGATCAATAGCTAACAATAATGTATCGTGTTAGAATGCACTTCTTACGATTTATTTACCACATCTCAAGCAGAATCAATTACAGACAACCAGACAGCTAGACCAATTCTTGACTTATAAAAAGTCTTCCGAAAGATTTCAATGGTCAGAGACAGTGGCCCAGATTTCTTCACAGAAAGAGAAAGCAGTATGAAGATCACAAAAAAGCAACCGCCAATACACGAATAACATAATTAGTGCCAGCTTTTGATGAGGTTCAATGCATTCAGACTCTAGAACTCTCTGTAAAAGAATTTACAAAGGCTGTATATTTGTGGGAAAGGCCATATTAATTAAGGACTGAAATGGGCATAATGCATGAGTCTGCATAATACATTAATCTGCGGTGTATAAAAATCGTTCTGAAAGATCACAAAAATTGACTTGAATGGCCAGTGTAAGATTGCCTTATTTTGTACACATTCTCGTTTCTATAATTCAATAAACTATACTGCGATGAAATCTCTTTATCTTTGCATCTCGGATATGATAAGAACCTGACAATCTTTGTACGAATTAAATTCTTTCTTAAAGCACTATTCAAACGCCTATTTCAACAAGGTGTATATAAAGACTGCTGAAATGACGGATTTAAATGTATATATTGGCCTGATGGTGTGAATTCACTGCCGATAGTATCCGACTCTGTTTAAATTAATTTGTTGTGGTTCAAAAAAGGAAAATAATGTCATCAATTCTATGGATATCAAGAGAGTTTTAAAGTAAATAGTTCGGGGACATGTTCAATATTACAACGTTTACTCTCTGTTTATTCTGAGTGGTGAACTTCAGAAAAGGCAAGAACTGTTCATACAAAGCTTGCCGAAAGGGCAAACTTAAAGCTTTTTTATGAGAACTTTTTAGAGTTTTTGATAACATTACAAGCAATTCATATTAATTTAAAATATGACCCAGATAAAAAGTCGATTGATTTGATATCACTATCAACGTGGAAAAGATTAGGGGGATTGATCTTGATTACCATGTAAAACAAACCGCTGAGACCGACAGGGGGTGGTCAAGCCTTTGTGATCGTGATGACAGTAAGCTAATACACAAAACATGGTTCTCCACGCAGTATTGTCTATCTTCATTCTATCCCCATTCATCCGTTAATTAATGCAAAATTTGGAAACACGATATAGTTTTAGTGCCAGTAGAGGCTACAATGAATGCCAATTGTTGGTTGACTTGATGAACCCTTTAGCATTAAAATTAATTTTTAAAGTTAATGTTACCTCTTTGTTCTGTCCGTTGGATAGTACTTTAAGTATGTCCTTGTATCCTTTTTGTACAGCTATGTGAAAGGGAGATAATCCATCATGATCCTCAATGGTGGGGTCTGCCCCTGCATCCATAAGCAGGGTGCAGAAATTAATATTTTTACCTAAAACTGCCCAGTGTAGTGCTGTCCTTTCCGACTTATCCTGAACATCAATATCTAATGTGTCATTCTTTAACAATATCCTAGCACATTGCACAAAATCCCTTCCAAAGGAATTCCCTCTGCTACAACCCTCCTTTACGCAGAATATAAGCGCATGGCCTCCATCCTCATCGAATTGTTCATTATCCCTGTTAAGAGGGATGTCTCGATCCACATGCTGTGAGAAGAACTTGCGGAGGTCCTTTTCTTTGCCTGTTTCCACCACTTTCCACATATTCTCCATGAGATCCGCCATGCTGACTCTAGTTTCTTCATCTTCACTGGATGTTTTTTCCTCGGACTGCTCTGTTATTTCTGAATCTGCCATATCAGGGTATCAACTCTTCTCCTTAAGATAAAACTAGACCTCAAACCCAAGTGACATTTTGCGTGAGAGTTCATTCATTACGAGGCCTCTGTCACCCCTTTAGTTGTAGCATTTAGACTCATACTGTTTTCCTTTTGAATTAAGTCATTCTGATGGCGAGCAGTCGGTGGATCAGGTAGATAGTCTTTGTCAGCATTTGTACGTCATCCTGCAAAATTTCCTATTGATTCCCACAAATAATCAACAGAAGGATATCATTTGCAATAAGAATCGAATTCATATACTGTCCGATTCAACTTTGCTCATGCAACTGGAATTATTCTTAGAATCAATTTATAATAAGTGTAAACCACACACTCCAAGAATCGTTAACTTATATGAAGTTATGTTTTAAAAGGCATCGATGGCACAATTTAAATCGACGAACATATGTTCTCTAAGTAATTTGGAATTCCAATTATCTTCTCATGTTATCTATGTAATAAGACGCATGTACGTATTTTGGTCAAATCACGCGTGACGTCGACGAGTTGAGCGAGAAGTAAATATTGACACGCGACCTGAGTTACAACAAACAATTCTTGACAATTTCAATGATTTGGGCATTTAAAAATTAACAGTGAAATGGCAGGCTGTTGTATAGCTTTTCTTGTTGCTATTGCCTCAATTGATTTAAATTCTGAAGTAATAGTTTTTGAATCATATTTGCCTATTTACTAATTTTTATCTCATCCTCATACAAATGAAAAATGGGGTCTTTCATATTCTGCACTTGTTGAACAAATATTAGCAGTTCAGTTAAATATTAAATTATCCTAGCCATATACTTTAAAAGCCAAAATTGGCGTAGAAAATTAAAGGTTATGGGGGAATCAATCTGTCTTCTTCATTTTTTTTTAACAAAAACAAATTTTAAAACTTTATGCATCATTTATAACTTTAAGTTCAATTGTTATGTACTGCAATTTCAAAACATCCCCAGCAGACGACTATCGACAAATTACCAATATAGTATTGTGTTATACTGGTCGATTTCCTGGGTATACTCTCACAGAGCTCCACCGTAACATAGCAATTAAATGCTGGATATGCAGCTTTTAGTGTAATATTCAGAGTAGGAAGAGGTGTAAAATTGATTAATAGATCTTTCCGTGGCTTCCGGCCAGAGGAGAATAGACTTTGCCTTGTAAATATCATGCCATTCAAAAATTATTTTACATTAAATATTCGCTATAGACATTTCATGATAATTTGATTCTCTTCAATGTCAACAGCTGGACCAGAATTATTCTAACACAACAAAGAGACTGGGCTCACTCGTTACTCCTAAGTAAAACCTAAATCCTTCGCTGGTGCACATTGTACAAGTACTCTTACTGAAATCATTGTTCTGGATGAGGTGTGATTTGCATTTTCTGTCCTTTTATATAAAGAGTCACAAAAGTTGAAAATACATGGCACGTAAAACACCCAATTTATAAGAAAAGTCCATGGATAAATAAAATAAATGCAGAAAACAAACAGTATTCAAGCTCAAAAGCCTATTAAACAAGTCAAAATTAGAGCAAAGCAAACAAGGATCTCCAAAACAACAGAGGTGGAATCAGATGCCATGGAGGAGTGCGTATTCCCTGCCAACTGTTCAAACGAGACTGGTGATATTTTTGTTTCAGCAACTTGCTTGTCAATAATTCACCTCGCTTTAGAAATTGTTCATACGTACATTCACGCGAATAAACTGAGAGATATAAACCCCATATGCATGCAGATGATGAAGGAAAATTGCTGCATATAAGTAAGGGAAGTTGACGATTGAAAAAAATTCATCACGTCTATGATGAAGCTTGGTTGTAAGATTACCATTAACGTCTTTTACAAATATGAAATTGATGTGTCAGACACCGGGATATCGACATAAGAATGGAAATAACCATCGTTAAATAATTTACAATTCGTCGTCAATATATGTAAATGTAGAGTTGAAGGCCACAGTAAGTGTTTCCTTTTCACGTTAAAGATTTTGGACAAAATGGATACATCATTGCCACGTCGATACGATATACAGGCAAAAGTGGCTCACTTAAATTTTATATGAAGATTGATTGTATGTTGTTTAACGTCCCTCTCGAGATTTTTTCACTCATACGGAGACGCCACCACTTGCCGGTGGAGAGCTGCAAATTTTGTCCTATGCTTGAAACTCAGGGCCATTGAGCAGTGAGGGATCTTTTTCGTGCCAGCACCTACTACGACACAGCTGACCTCGGTTTATACGGTCTCATCCTAAAGACCGGTTTCCACTTCCCACAGTTGGATTCGAACCTGCGACGTAAATTTCAACTCCTATTTCGCTCCTGTATAGCGGACGCTCTAACCACTGCTCCACGCGGGCACGAAATTCACATAAATGATATGTGAAATTTTTGCATGGGAAAGACATGAAAACAAGACGTGAAATTTATGTGAAAACATATTTATTTAAGGAATGACTCTAATTCTTGGTCAGATTATCGAGTATAATATGGTTTGGGTCAGTTTACGCTTTATAATCGCGGATTATAAAAAAGCGTAAACTGACCCAAACCATATTATACTCGATAATCTGGCCAAGAATTAGAGTCATTCCTTATAATTTAATTTTAAAATAATTAAACAACTGGGGATGTAAAATTGTGTTGTTTTTATTAGTTCAAATTTACCGCGCAATAATACAACCGTAGTAACGGAAGTGATGGGAAGCAAGGGGAGGTAAAAACTGATACATAGATCTAGCAGCCATGATGCTTGTTTACATGAGGTAAGATCGAGCAGCTGTTTGAAGTAAAAGGTACATTCATTAAATCTGGAATTTTTCATGAAGCCGAAGGACTGGAAATGAGGGGATTGATGGATACAGATGATTCAGCTGGTTGTCAAGGGGGTGTGTCCCCATACCAAACCAGATTATACAAAATGTTATGCGTTCCTTTTTGGAAATCAACCAATGAGAGACAAGAATACAAACAGAATTAAATTATTTTGAAATAACTTTCATCTGAATTTTACATGAAGAGCATATATCACATTGCACCAGGGTGAAAATAGTAACTCGCAAACATTATTGCACATCTACAAGACACTTTGAACAAATCATATTCCAAAGCTGTTAAAAGGAAGAATAGATCAGATAACCATGTAGGTAAAAGAAAATTTCTGCGAATCGCCACAAGGGTGAAAAGCGAAATTCTGAAACCTTATTGCACATGTACAGGACACCACCAATCAAATTCAACATGATGAATATGTTACTGCAAAAATTTAAGAGAAATACATGGTACGAGTTTTTTCCGCCAGATAAAAAATCCTTTTTTGCCCAAATTGTCCGTGATGAACAGTGAAATTCCGAACTCTTTGGAACATCTTTAGGACAATCCAAAACATATTCTAATTTATCACTTTGCAACTGCGAAAAATATCAGAGCAGTTCAGGAAATCAGGTTTTGTAAAAAAAAAAAAAAAAAAAAAGTGTTACGAACCCCTAAAAAAAATGAAAATTTCAAAAATGTTTTTCCACATGTTCTAATAACAATAATCATATTCCCACAGATTAGTTGCAATTACCTACTGCAGATAACGTAATCTAGTAGTTTGATAGAGGAGGAAGATAGTGTAATAGTAGGACGGGCGAACCAGGCCCCAGGATCATGAAACAGACTCAGACTTAAGTCAACTTTTCAATCGCCTGTAAAATGTTTATTAATTGTTGAATTAATATCAAAATTTGCAAACAACCACATTTTTATGAATCAATATTGAAACATATGTGAATTTTGACCTGTTTTCCTGCCATAACATTTATGTACAACATGAAGACTTTGACTTAAGCTTAAGATGTTTCATGAACCCAGGGCCAGGTCTATAACAATATACCCTGACGTTCTACAGGAAGTCCGGGTATAATCGGCATTGTTGAAAGCTGATAAACTGCTCAAGAAAAACATGTAAACATGCAAATTTTATATATGCATGCCTAAATTAAAGTCAAAGAGTACAATGCCCTTGGACGGCATTTTTTCTAATTCTTAATTAAGGTCACTTTTAGTCACTGATAACATAATGCTGTCATTTCTCTTCTGTCGTAGTTTTTCGATAAAATATATGGAGACAACGAACATGATTTAAACTCAAAAGTCAATTCAAACAAAACAAATCAGAAGCAGGGCAAATACGAACCTCTAAAACATCAGAGTCGGGATCAGAGTGAGCATCCCCTCCTGACCGGTTATACCCGCCATGTGCTCCCTGTCTTGTTCGGGAAATGACGGGAAAATCCGACGATGATTCGATGTGAAAATAATGGTCTAACGATTATTATGAAAAATGTCAGTCAGCATTTGACTCAATAATAGATTGTACGTGTTTGCTGACATTGTATAAACCATAGAACTTACGAAATGCTGATTTTAAACGAGACTACTGACTGTCAAAGGCTGACATTTTTTATACCAACATACTAACTACTAATTGTTAGGCTAGAATTTGCACACTGATTTGTCGACAGATTTGTTATTTCCCGATCAAGACAAGCGGGTGTGACCGGTAGGCAGGGGATGCTCTTTCCTCCCATGCACCTGATGTCACCTCTGATCTGTTAGACACTAGTTTATCTTTTAGACACTAGTGTTTGCTTTGCACCTGATTTATATTAATGAGAAGGACTTTTGAGCTTGAATACACTGTTCATATCTCCATACATTTCATTTCATATTCTTATTTCAACTTGTTTGTAAATAAATTACCTCGTTATATTCAAAAACGGTTTATTGTTCTATTTTTTGCAAATACTAACTTAATATCAAAAAGTTGCCCATGTTACGGAATGGCCAGAGCATTTGCTCTAGAGACGCGGACTAAGGAGTTGATCCTTGGGTCGCTGGCTCGAATCCGATTGTGGGACGTGGAGACCGTTCTTCAGATGTGACGGTTAAACTGAGTTCTTGCAGTAGGTGCTCGCACGAAAAAGATCTCTGTTTAATGCCCTTTTTACCGGGTATTAATGTATATTTGGAGCCCTCTACCAGCAAGTGGTAGCGTCTCGATTTGCTTGAAAAATTCTCGAAAAGGAAGTTAAACAAACAAACATGGTCAAAAATTCTGGCATACACGTATACGGCTCAACGCGCTTTTTAAACTCACATGGTTTTTCGCACAAATTAAGGTCACAACCTAAAATTATCGAGCTTCCGTGCGAGACATTACCCGTATATTATTAAATTTTTTGTTAAAAGTGCACATTCTCTAAAATCATTATCTTAAGTTTTTAAAATCGATGTTTTAAAAGGGAATGAGTTTATAAACTGCATGATGTTACACGTGTATGATTCTTCCATAGGTATTCACAAATTAATTAATCGAGCTCTCTTTGATACTACCTTATAGCGGTTTATTTTAGCGGGGTGCTAATTTTGGCTTATTTTGACGTTTTGATGGAAGCCCACTAAAATTTTTATCGCTTAAATAGTCAGTACTCTTCATATAATGTTAATTTGCATACAACTGAAACCCTGTGTCCGCTAAAATAAATTGCGCCGAAATTATTGGCATACCTTTGAGCAGGCAAAACGCCAATTTTCACACCCGCCAAGAAAACCCGCTACACGGTATTTAATAAAAAATGTTCAAATTAACTTCTTACAGATGAGTATTTTTCTAAAAACATACTTTGCACATTTTCCGTACTTGTCTTGGTTTTGTCAAAATGCAGCGACGAAAAATGACAAAACTGCATAAAGAAATCATGTCAAAGGATAGAATAATAAAGTATTGTTTATCTTTCACCATAGTGGATTGTTACTATTGAAAATAAAATTCTTTTACATTTATGATCTGAAATTTTCAAATTTTGCGTTGGAAGGTCTCTTTCATGATGCTAGATTTCAGAAAGTTAGCCTGAAAAAGTATCTTTTTAACATGGGAGGCAGTCGAACAGATGAGAAATACATGTACTTCTATCATCTTGCGCCTCAGTGCCATATTAATGCACAGAAGATACAGAAGTTACATGAACTGCACTGTTTCTGTATTTAGGCAAGGCAATGGTATGCTTGAAAATGAACGGACACAAAGACGCCTTCATTTGAGGAGAAACCTTGAAAAAAAACCATTTGGGAATGGTCATAATCTTTCACCCACGAGCATATAAAAATCCAACCAATCATTATTAGCCGGGCTTATTGCTCAAAGAGCAATTGCCGGCTTATGTCATCCTGTTCAAAACAGGAAGTCAACCCCATAGTCGCCATTTTAAAGTTACGTTCAAAAATATAGTTCTTACTCTCAATCGCTTTTGAGATAAAACAAACGCTAAATAAAGCAACAAAATAAAACGAAGTTTTATCTAAATAAATAAACATTAGAAGTAATGACTTTGAAAACTTCAGTCTTAAGTCAAAGAACATGATAGTTCATTAGCGTAAGGATTTGTGATTAGTCAGCCCCCGGGCTGACTAGTTACGTTAGGATGAAACTGCAAGTGCGCTTGCGTTAATTGGAATTGTGGGAAAAAGATTTGCACAATTTTCTCCGACCAGAGGGCGTGCTTCTTCACGCATAATCACGACTTCGATCTATTTATAGACTGCATTGTTCTTCATCGTTCTCGGTGAAAGTGAATGACATAGACTGTTCAGCAAAAGTCTAGATGGGATAATTGTCAGTTTTAAATGATTCTATGAAAATATTTCAATGCCTCTAATAGAAGATAAGTACATTTATTCCCTCAATCGCCATTGCAAGCCGGGGATTTGAATTGTGTATTCTTCTGGATGCGTGATGCAAGACTCCAATACCTTGCATAAGACATGTACGGGTTGGAATTCACACAAATCCACTTGCCACAAAGGTCCCAAAATAGTGAAAAAAGAATGATCAATTTCTTTTCACTCTAATGATAGAAGTTATGAAAACATCAGAAGACCACTGTAAAACAGTAAATTCTTAGAATTTACATGATGATGGACGTGTAAGTCCGCTTGTTGTGCACGTGAACCGCGCCCACATTTGAGAAATTGACCACAGTGGAAATGCAATAGATGAGAGAACTGTGCTGATTTATAGACAGGGTCAACAACCCCCCCCCCCCAATGAAAGGAGAGAGAGAGGGGGGATGGATTCCTGTATTTTAATCTATAGTTTTGCTATGATGGTAGACATCATCAAAGACATTTTAAGTATACGAACTGCAGGTATAAACATATTTTGAATTTCCATTTTAAATTGTTTTCCGTGGCGTTCATTATTTTTTTTTTTGGAAGCAATTCTTTTCTTTCTTAATAACACTAATAAAATGGATGCTCAAAGATAGAAATTGAATTAAATATACATGCAGTATGCCCCCCCCCCCTCCACATCATGCATTGCCTCGAAATTCACAACTGAAAACTGTTATTTAATAATATTTAAAACAATCTAACACAAAGTCTACCTTCCTTTTATTCATCATAATCTATATCATTTTTATAGAATTCAACCTGATCTTAGTTGCCATGTTGGCTTTTGTTCATTTACCGGTATGAGATGAACTTTCTCTGACGTCTGCCTTGAAGAGAATTTATTGGAGATCATTGCCCAGATAGCATGACTATGTTGGGCCAACATATGTAAAAGGTTGTATGGTTGGCGTTGGGGGAACAACGTTGGGCCAACATTGGACCAATGTTACCAAGCCAACCTTCTTGACCATGACAAAATTCCTATGTTGGCCCAACGTTAGTCCAACGTAGGCAACTTCCATTCAGTTTAGTTCCCAAGGAAGGAAGGATCCTGGTGTTGGTCCAACGTTGGACCAATGTTTATAATACACCCTTAAAGAAAAGTGTATTTACAAGTTGGTAGTAGTATGTTGGCCCAACGTTGGCCCGAAGTTTGTAATACACCCTTAAAGAATGTGTCTTATCAAGTTGGTAATAATATGTTGGCCCAACGTTGGCCCATTGTTAGTAATACACCCTTAAAGAAAATGTCGTATCAAGTTGGTAGTATTATGTTGGCCCAACCTTGGCCCATTGTTTGTAATACACCCTTTAAGAAAGTGCCTTATCAAGTTCAAGTAGTATGTTGGCCCAACGTTGGCCCGATGTTTCTAATACACCCTTAAAGAAAATGTCTTATCAAGTTGATAGTATTATGTTGGTCCAACGTTGGCCCATTGTTTCTAATACACCTTTAAAGAACGTGTCCTATCAAGTTGGTAGTAGTATGTTGGCTCAACATTGGCACAATGTTTGTAATACACACAAGTGTTATTTTGTTTAGGTGTTTAAAAGATGGGATATTTATATAGGGCCAACGTAGGCCCATTTATTATACTGCCAATTAATTGATGGTGTCAAGCATAAACACAATTCAAAAAACACTCTTTGGTGCTGTGATCACCTAAGTGCAAAGTTAACATGTTGAAAATATCATATCTAAACAAGAGCAGTCATCCAATGATAAGCATGGACATAGAAAGTATGATCAGAATGTGCCAACGTTGTCCCAACGTAAAGCTCAGCAGCTAATTATAAAATTGTATATTTATATTTATTTGTAATAAACCAGATAGCAGAACATCGTTGGCCCAATCTTACATTATGGTTGTATTATCTATGTTGGGTTACCTTTATTGGGCCAACAATGGCCCAACATGGAATATCGATAGCTGGTTATGTATAATGGTGCGCTAATGTTAGGCTAACTGTTCGCATTATATCATAAAATTATTATCATGAGAGAAAATATTTGTTTGGGGATTGGCATCGGCCCAACGTTGGCCCAATATACCATGAAGCTGACTGAGCATCATGGGTAGACAACAACCGGGCTACTTGTATATATCCGCGCCATTTTTAATCTGACACGAGCGAGCGTAATGAGACTGATACCTTGCATATCTGCATCCACTTTGTAAGTATTTATAATATGTTTGCCTCGGCACAGCTGAATTAAGGTTTAGTTTTTAAACAATATCATGTACAAATCTGCGCAAAGCAGACACGGGGAAGTGCAGAGGCCAGGTGCTGTTGGGTCAACACTGTACCCCAGATGGCATGATAACATTGGGCCAACGTTTGGCCAATGTAATCGGTTACATCGGGCCAATGTTGGCAAATGACATTGACCCAATTTAAGTTTGCTCATCGGCCCAATGTTGGCCCGATGTGTTGGGCCAACGTTGGCCCAGTGTAGAGTGTTATTTCTACAGATATTGGCCCAACGTCGCGCCAACATTGGCTCGATAAATGCGACATTGTTTGACCAACGTCAATAGGAACATTGGGCCGATGTTGGCAAATGACGTGGGTCCAGTGTCATTTTGCTTCTAGGCACAAAGTTGGCCCGATATTTGGACCAACATTGGGCCAATGTGTATAAACATTTAATTGTTACAAATCTGTATACTGTGAAATCACTAATTTTCGTGGGGGTTTAATTTTCGTTGTTTTCGTTGTATGAAGAGACCCACGAATTTATGTCCACCACGAAATGTAAATTTCCATATGCACAACTACTTATAAGTTCTTCACCCAAGAAATCAAATCCCCATGAACCAGCATTTTTTCCTCAAACCACGAAAATTTGACCCCACGAAAATATGTGATTTTACAGTATTAACAAATCTGATAGTCTCTACAATCAAAAATAAATCTACAACCAATCCTACTTGAAAGTACAAGATTGCTAAAATGAATTTACAAGGCTTGTTAAAATTCTTATAATTTATCAAAACAAAATAAATTATCAGTGATGAAATGTTTTGTTTTTATGCAAGAAAAATAAAGTATAAAATAACAAATGTGTTTTGATACAGTTAAAACAATAAATAATTTGCCCCTTATTTAGATTGAAATGTGTGACTAGTAAAATACATTTCCGAAGTCTACCACTTAATTTACTTATATACACTTAACGTCGGGCACATGATCAAACATTTTGAAAATGTTGAACTTGTTGAAGTTAAAACTAAATTTATTCAGTACTAAACATAAATTGGGTTCTTTCAATTAAAATTTGTTCAGTGTAACGAATTTTCTATACATGTATTTTATATGGGGCAACATTGAATCAAAATCGTTGTGATGATGATGATGATCAAGCGTAGAAATGTTATGCATAAATGCCTTCATCATGCAAGCTAATCACTTAATCACACCATGAAACAAAAAAGACGGTTATTCCTTAATTGACAACTTAAACATATAGTGATATACTTGTAAATTTAATCGTATGTTTACTCTTTACTGAGAAAAGTAACAAATGTATTAAGTACCAAATACTACAATTTTAGTGCTACTGGAGATTCTAAAAAGACATTCAGAACACAATCAAAGAATGGCTAAGGTATGCCAAGGACAGGGATGGGGGAAGAAGAAACGGACAGAGAAGAAAACAAGAGGGAGGAGGAGACTCGGAGAGAGAAGAGAAGACTTAGGAGAGGGATCAGATGGAAAGTGGCAGTGTCTAGCATTTTTCTGTTATATACTGTGACAAACCTGTAGTTCTATCGTTTTTTGTGTCTGTTTGTCGGTTACAAACACGATGCAGATGCCAGAAACATTTTTTTGTGTAAGTAAACAAAATGACGGGATTCATTGTAGTATTATTTTAAGAACAGGGGGGCTTTGTTTATTTGTTGGACCTGCTTATTCATACCAGCAATTTACTTAACTTGTGCATAAATTTACATCAGAGAGGGAGTATACAGTCATGTAACCCTACATGTATCGCTTGAAGTGAGCATCAACTTTTATTTCTTTATTAATGTTTTCTTCATGCAATGAGCAATAAAATACTAGTATGTTATAATTTAATTTTATATTTTGATTTCTTTTTCCTCAGTTTTTTAATTAATGCTATGAGATATATATTGAGAATATGTATTAAACTATTAATCTAGCATATATATCTAGTATTAAAGGGCTTTTACCATTAAATTGTACTACAAAACTAGTATAACCTTAATATATGTATTTGTTTGTCAATTTTGAGGACGAATGGTCAACCAGTGAAGAGCAAATGAGTTGTCATGATGGAGAGCCAATAAGATACAAACCAACGTTGGCCCAAAAATGATGTTTGCCTAATATTGAAAGAATAAGTGGCCCAACAATGGCTCAATAATATCCGTTCGTTGGTCCAGCAATAAGCCAACAAGTTGGTCTGATTAAGGGCAGATGAGCAAATTATCGTTGGCCCAACATTAAGTGCTTACAATGGCCCAAATGTACAAAAATGACGTTTGCCCAACATTGAAAAAATACATTGGCCCGACAGTGGCCTAATATTAACTGTTACATTGGCCCAACAATAAGCCATTAAGTTGGTTTGATTAAGGACCGATGAGCAAATTACCGTTGGCCCAACATATACTGCTTACAATGGCCCAATTGTACAAAAATGACGTTTGCCCAATATTGAAATAATACATTAGCCCAACAATGGCCCAATATTAACTGTTACATTGGCCCAACAATAAGCCAACAAGTTGGTTTGATTAAGGGCCGATGAGCAAATTACCGATGGCCCAATGTTGAATACAAACGGTGGCCCAACATAAGGAGCATTGTTGGCCCAACAAAGGTCCAATAACATCCTGCTATCTGGGTGAGTTACATTAAAAGTTTAAATCTAAAGTTTAAACTTATCTATAACTATCTAGATAGATATAGATAAGTTTAAACTTTAGATTTAAACTTTTAATGTAACAATTGCAATGATCACGATGCAGACTAGCTAAAATTTACTCTATGTTTTATTATTTATTGTGTACAGCATTATGTTACAAATAAGAAAACGATTACAAGAATTTAACTTTTCTTACATTGGCATTTATTACATGTAAGGAACACAACATGATGGATAGATCAAATCATAAACCATTACAAAACAAGAAAGAAACTTTCTGTATTCCAGTGGCTGACCCTCAGCTTTTTTAAAAAAGCTAACCTTGTAATCAGTGTTATCGTAGCTCTCTACACATACGAGGAAAAGCAGGAGAGGGAACCAGACTGGCCTGTTTGTTTACATTCAGCTGCGGTACCAGATTAATTCTGATTCTGACAAAATCGGACCGTGGTATTAGGATCGCAAACTCACTGTCAGTGTCTTATTATTTATATTGATAGTTTTAAAATAATTTTTTCATCGGAAGTTTTAATCTGATATTCTTGTTATTTATCTGTTAATACAATATAAACGTATGATTTATGTAAGAAATTCATTCTACTTTGTAAATGAGCCCAGCTCTCTCTACTTCTGAGTACTTTGATTTTTTAATTATATTTAAAGTAATGGAATAAGATCAAAATTAAATTATAAATCACTTTTAAAATATATTTTGCTATCACGTTACACAATTTTGCATTATGACAGTGTAACCTTAATTTGTGCGAAAAACCATGTGAGTTTAAAAAGTGCGTTGAGCTGTAGTTTGAGTGGTAGAAGATCAAAAAATTACGCATTTCAAGCTTCCAAAGGCTTTAAGGATGGTATCAAAACTTTAAACAATATATTTCACTGCTTCATGTTTAGCAAACAAATGGTTTGTATTTTAACAATAAGCATACAACACTCCTACTTAAAAGTTAGTTCTTCTTGCCCACTAAGTTGATTTTTCTTACACCCTAAGAAATGGCTTTAAGCTCAGTTGATTAAATATTAAAATGCAGTTGATAATACATTAAAATGCAGAAAATCTGTAAAATTCACTTGTTTTAGTGTATGTATTGAATACTTTTGCTGTTGTAAATCAAGCATATGTACTAGAAATTAACAATACAAGAAAGATAACTCGGTTTTCAACCAATGACAATGCTGTCCACGTAACGATATAGGGCTACACAATTATCATACACAAATTCATAAAAAGAGCGTTTGCGTAAAGGTTCAATAACCATATCTGATAGCATCTCAATCTCGTTTTCAATTTGTTTAAGCTTTTGGAGATATCGTTGACGATACTTGGCAATTGTCTGATCTACAACAGGACTGTTTACAGTAGTATCGTTAACGATATTTTGATACCGATTCAAAATACGTAGAGCTAGTGCATTTTTCCTCGATTGGCACAATTCAATAGTTGTTCTCCCATCACCAAGCTTCACCTCTGGATCCACTCCCAGTTTTAGGAGAATAAGAAGCTGCACAAGCAACTCCTGGTTTCGGTTAGGTTCGAAGACCACAACTCGTTCATTAGAAATGAACGTTTCTGGAAGACATTGTAAAAGGACGTGTAATGGAGTCTTCCCCTCTCGGTTTTTTATACTTGAATCGGCTCCAATTTTAATAAACTCTGAGAGAGATTTCCATTTCTCATTTGATTTATTCATCAAGTCAGCTGTTCCCCTTCGGCTGGTCAGTCCAAAATCAACCATTAGATCGCCGTCTTTTAATTTGTTCATCCTCTCCAATACGTACTCGACGGTTTCGACTTCCTTTTTCTGATCGAATACTTGTTCCAGAGCCGTCGGTTCCAGTGATGTATCAGAGAGCAGCAAATGAAGAGGTGTGTTTCCGTCACGATCTTTCCCGTTTATCTTCACAGATTTTGACACGAGAAGTTGTATGAGAAAAACACTGTAGTTCCATGCAGCGAAATGCAACGTGCCTCTTCCGGAAAAGTCACAGGCATGTACATTGGCTCCTCTGTCAATCAGCCATTTTGCCACTGCTTCGTTTCCTGCTCTACATGCTATCAAAAGTGGCGTCATGCCATTCAGTTCATCACGGAATTCCAAAGATGCACCGTGTCTGAGCAGGTAGCGACATACATCGAGCTGATTTGCCCCACAAGCCAGTAAGAAGGCATTGAAGCCAAGACTGTCAGTTTTCGATATTAAGGCACCCTGAGAGCGAAGAAATTTGACCAGTTTCAGATGTCCTCTCTGACTTGCTATCATGAGAGGAGTGGTTCCTTCGAAATAACCATACAGCGCTTTTTGTCCATCCTCAACACAACGAAAAAATCTAGGTCCTTCTTGCAGCTTTTGATTTGGGTCCGGTCCCTCTTTAATCATACATTGAGTAAATTCAAGGTTACCTTCAAACACAGCTTGATGCAGTCGTGGGACATCAAATGCGTTACTTTCATCTGTAGATGAAAGAAGTTTTTATTTGAAAATCAAAAAAGGTATCTTGAAAAGTTATATAAATAATGGTTTTAATTCATATGTCATTTGTATGGTGGCATATCTATCACGTGGTCCAAGAGCACTGGATACTAATAATTTGGGGGGGGGGGTGTAAAAGAAATATTGGCTCATTTCATTGAGTGATTAACATAATTGTATACCGTATAATTAAAACTCAGAGATTAAAAAAGTTAGAGTATTTATATTTGAGTATATAATTTCATGTAAATCTGATTTTGATAAAATAATTGTTTTATGCTTTATTTATTCAGACGCTCTTTTTTACATTTGAAAAAGTACAGGAATAATTTTATGTTTTATATTACCTAAGGTGATGTGTTTGCCACATTGTCCTTGATAAAAACTGACACGATGCACTTCAGACAGAACTATAAGTCGTTGACAGTTGGTTTTAATGTCTTGATAACATTCAGCATAATCTTCCAACTCCTCGGTCTCACACATCTAAGGAATAGGAAGGATACAATTTCAAATTTAACTTGTAATTTAAAATGAAACTAAAATTTTATAAAATGACTTTGTTATGTCTTACCGTGTAGTGATTCTCTTCTAGGCGTGTATGTTATGCGAGACAAAATATGTTGTGAATTATTGTCAGCAGGTATACTGTTTTTCCGCTTCGGTGAAGTTGTTGACAGACGTTACAATTCATCAAAAATTGAAATTTCGACTTCCAACGCTACGCTAACTATTAACATGTACATTTTAAATTAACTAGTTTAAAATATATCACAATAAATAATTGGTTGAAGTATTCTTTTTTTTTTTTTTGGCCATGATAATCCATAAGAAGTATTTTTCGTAATATAAGATACCTCCAAGTCGTTGTTTCCATTTTATGTTGTATTTTGCAACAATGAAACATATTCAAACTATACTCTTTAAGGTCAAGATCTAGTAAATGGAGGGTGCCTACAGATTTATCAAATGCAAGAAATGAATTCCTTAAATGATGCTTTATAACTTTAGTTTGATCAAAAAAGGTGTTTCGGGGCATAATTTGTAGGAAAATAAGATGAAAAACCATATTTCAAACTGTCATTTTCAATGAAAAATTAAGAAAACGAGTCATGAATATGGGAGTTTTTTCCATATCACACAAACAAAATGTATCCAGATTGCCTACAGTCTTTCAGAAAACGGTAATTTGTATGTTCTTGGTCTCTTCTTTTAAATAATGTTTAATTTAATATAGGTATCCGGACTACTTTTCAGGTGATTTCAAATTGAATTCCATGAAAATACTTTATTTTCTACATAATTCTATTAGAGCCGTAAAGTACGGGAAAAAGAAAGTTGAAAGTGATTATGACGTCATAATGGATCTAGCACCAAAAAGTTAGTCTAAAGTCATTTACTAGATTTTGACCTTAATACTCCTTAGACGCAATTTTTCTTGGTCCTCTTGCAATAAATTTAAAAGTTAAAAAAATCGTTCTTTTCTTTGAGTGTAAGGAAAAGCTCATATATTCGTATACTCTTTCTCAAAGTTTCATCCAGTCTAAATATTAAACAGCTTGATTATTAATTTCAGGCAAAATTATGTCATTTCTGGGCCAACATTTTTTTAAATCAGTATTTTCTTGGTAGATCGTATCCATACATATGTTATTTCGACCAAATACAATAATCAAGAAAATCCGATCAGGTTTTATTATCACGAAAGTGAAGTAAAAGAAACAATTTAAAATGAGAATATTAAAACATTCATATTGATAAAAATTGAAAATCATTTTTGGCTAATAGGATGTTAAGATATATATATATATTTTTAAAAAGCATCTTATTGGAAACGATAGGAATAGGAGTTTGGCAGTTGTAGTAAAATGTGTTTATTATTTAGATAATTTGCTTAGACATGTGTGAATTTCAGCCATCTATAATACGTTTTCTGCTTTTCCGAACTGATGCAGTATATTATTTTATAAGTTTGAATAACAAAAAGTATCCACTATCTCTCGAAACACATTTTTGAATCATGATTTTATTCTCTTCTTAATTTACTGTAGATCTAACATACTTTAATTGAGAGATATCATCTGTACTCCTTTCTTTAAATCAACCATTATGAACAAAGGGATTTTTAACCTTAACATGCCTAGAAAATTCTTCCTCAAATGCGAAGAAAACGAATAGGGATCAGTTTACTGTAATTTCAAGGAAGGCCATAATATCGACATAACTTGCAAAATATATTGATTTAATTAAAGAAGATTGTTTATATTTTGGTATCATCACTTATTTGTCAATAACATGGCTCGTTGTAGAAACTTTTCGCATGCGGAAAATATTCAGCCATTCCCCACGATAAATTAAAGTCCAGGCTTTTTGATATCATTGACAGCTGCTTTATTTATAAACAAAATTGGAACTTGTAAATTTACTCACCTTGTCATTGGTCATTTGCAAATTTATTTTGTTTAATTTAAGCATTCTAATTGTGCACAGTAGTACACTGAAGTTGATATTAAAAAGATGGTAGAGTTTCTGATTGACAGTATCAATGTAGTATTAGGAGACCAGGTTTTCCAACAGTCTATTGGAATCCCCATGGGTACCAATTGCGCCCCGTTGTAAGCAGACCTATTTTCGTATTCATATGAATCAGAATTTGTCCAAAATATTAACGGGAAAAGAAGTAAACACCTGCTGTGGCCTTCAACTCGACATTTAAATATATCGACGACGTATTGTCAATTAACAATGTTTATTTCCATTCTTATGTCGATAAGATATTTCCCTGTGAGCTTGAAAGATACCACAGATTCTGACAAATTTGTTTCATATCTACATATTTTGCTTGAAAAAGATGTTAATGGTAATCTAACAACCAAGCTTTGTGACAAACGAGATGAATTCAACTTTCTAATTGTGAACATCCCTTACTTATGCAGCAATACGGGCTTGATATCTCCCAGTTGATTCGATACGCAAGAGCATTCTCTACGTATGAATAATTTTTAAAACGAGGTAAGTTACTGACCGATAAGTTGCTGAAGCAAGAATATCAGCAGTCTCCGTTTAAAGTCATAATTAAAATGGTCGATACAATGCCCTTGTCGGCAAATACAATGTATCATCAAATCAAATGCCGACTAACGTTTTTCATACTAATTGTTAGGCCATTATATACACACTGAATGAATTCTCGGCGGATTATTCCGTTATTTCCCGATCATGACAAGGAACACACTGCGAGTGTGACCGGTCGACAGGAGATGTTCACTCTTCAATGGCACCTGGCGCCACCTCTGTTGTTCTGAAGGTCCATGTTTGCTCTGCTCCTATTTTATTTTGGACTTTTGAGCTTGAATACTGTTCGTTATCTTCATGTATTATATTCTAAAAATTTACAGTATGAAAGACGTCAGACATGTTGTATTTGCAAGCAAGATAATTTCATAGCCCATGGAATATGGAAAATGTTGATTTTTACGGGATTGTTGATATCCTTATATTATTAAATTATTTGTCAATTATAGTTTACCTCGTTTTAGAAATTGTAAACATTTGCACGTAGAACTTATGTATCGAATCCAATGGAAGACATAAACATACAACAAACCAACGATTTCCACAATTGGTGTTGATAAAAGATTCTGCATTTTAAAAGACATTCGTAAGACGCGGTTTACAGGAGAAAATACATAGGATTTTTTTTGGGGGGGGAGGGTTGTTGTTGTTATTGATGATGACACTCATTGAGAATGATTTTCAATGCAAAATGTTTAGGCAGTGAAAAGCAATAAAATATATACATTACTGCTCGCTTATACACGACTTGCGCGGATCCAGAGATGCTTTCGTTTTTTTAAGATCTCAACAGACAATTCCTAAGGAAAAATCACTTCTACATTTATGCTAAACTTCTTACATTTGGCAAGGCACTATGAACTTCGGATAATCATACTGTGACCTCCCATGGCTTATGAAGCTAGCGCCCAATCAAAAGGCTACAGTTATGTGATCAGTACCCCAGTTTTAATTTAAAAGAACTACTTGCATTTATTCATATCATACAGCTGTATTACTAATAATAGTAGTAAGGGTTTGACATATAGTGCACTCACAACTGGGTTGTGCATAATGTGTTAACCCTGACTACTATCTCGGCACAGCAACACTATTTTATAAACAAAGGTCCAGAATGACTCTGCCTTCCTTTCATCTTTTAAGACAATAGAACATTTTGAATTTAATCTTAAAGATAATATAAAATTATTTCGAAACAAGAATTTGTCTATTAAATATGTGAAGGTATCTAAGAGTATTCGAGCTAAAATTCCATTGAAGATTACAAAATAGGAGCGGCGCAAATATAGATCTCCAAAACACCAAGAGGTTGGACCAAGTGCCATGGAGGAGCGAGCACCCCCCATCTCCACCGACCGGTCAACCGCAGGGTACTCCTTGTCATGATCGGGAAAAAAAAGAAAACTACGTGGACAACTCAGTGTGTATATGAAGGCCCAACAATCAGTATGATAAAAGTCAGTCAGCATTTGACTTAATGATTATTGTATTTGCTGATAAGGTCATTGTATTGACCATAGAACTTAAGAATGGTTGCTTTAAACGAGACTGCCGATAATCTTGCTTCAACTACTTGTTTCTCAGTAATTTCTCGTTTTAGAAATTGTTCATACGTAGAGCTTGCTCTTCCGTATCGAAACAACTGAGAGATATATAAACTCCCTTTGCAGGTTACAAAGGTAGATCGATGCATAAGTAAGGGAAGCTGACGACTGAAAAGTTAAATTCATCTCGTTTATCATAAAGTTTTGTTGTTAGATAACCATTAACATCTTTTTCCGGTAAAAATATCCTAATATGAAACAAATGTGTCAAACTCTGTGGTATCTTTTAGTTCAATCTCACCTGGATATATCATATAGACATAAGAATGGAAATACATGTAACTACTGTAAATTGACAATACGTCGTCGATATACATATAAATCTAAATGTCGAGTTGAAGGTCACAACGTGTTTTCTGAAAGGTCTGCTTATAACGGGGCGTAAATGGTACTCATGGGAATGTCAATAGATTGTTGGAAGACCTGGTCTCCGAAAACATATAAATATTATCAATTAGAAATTCGACCTTCTTTTTCATTAAAACTTCAGAGTACTTTTGTGTACAATCAGATTGTTTTTTAACAACGTAGTTTTGAAAATTACCTATAAACAATGTACCATTTAATGTTTCATTTCTTTTTAATTTATCATCCATGTATTAATTTTTGTCACAATTTTATCCGTCTTAAAGTATAACGAAAAAGTCATAATCTATTGTACATTTTCGCTAGTCCTGCAGTTTGAAAAGTAAATATAACAAAGGATTAAAGAATTCTCTCCATTTCCTTGAATAAAGGTACAACTTCCGTACATTTTATGTTTGCTATACAATCAGTGATTTTATCTAAAGCAGTTATACTTGTGTCATGCCTTCCTACAGAATGAATTATATTCTACAAGGCGAGAATAACCTCTGTTGATGAAGAGTCTCCTTTAGTATATTTAAACTATCAAAGAATTAGCCTTCGATTTCTGACAGTTACTGTAGAGTTCGCATGGTATTTTAGTTTACACTGAACCTAGGTTGATTTTTGTGTAAGAAAGTTTAATATACTGTTTTGTTTAATTTCGAAAAGGTTTCCACCTTTTATTACTTTCAATATTGCTCGGAACCAACTCTCGTATATAACTAGCCTGATTTTTACGTAACAAATGCTCTAGTATTTACTTGTATCTACTTAAAATACAAATATGTGTCGCCCGTAAGAACACTTGATGATAGAATTTCTTCAAATTTGCCAATTAGTTGTCACTGTATTTGTAAACTTCGTAAAAATACGTTAATTTTGTTCAATTATGCTTTGAAATAGAACTGAGTTTACTTATAAGTCCGTGCCGAGCAGAGAAGGACCACAGAGTTTAAATGAAAATATTGATTCTTTTTCTTTCTTCGTCTTTGAAAAAATATTTCTTTTATGTGAGACACACCGGAGTTCCCTTAAATCCAGGGTAAGAATTTTAAAGCTGGTGGACACAAATGTAAGTTGGAAAATAAAGTAACTTCTATACAGGAAGGTCCGTGCGAATGGTAAGGGGTTTTCATGTCTTCTTTTTGTCAATTATAAACGTGTAAGTCAAGAAAAGTTCGTTTCTTTCTACTGTACAATTTGTGTATAAAGGACAAATCAACTTGGTATTCTGATGTTGATGTATTTGTATTTATACGGAACATGTAAACTTTGATAGCTTAATATCTATATAAAGTGTTTTGAACTTTCTATAAATGCTTTAAGTGGTCAATAAATTACAGGAAAAGACTGAGTATTGACGAACGGTTACGAAAATTATGAGACGAGCATTCGAATAAGTTGCGATAAAGCATGTCTCCAGATCTTTTGATATCTCTCCTGGGAGTATTTCAATACTTCTTGAAGGACCTGAAAAGAAACTGCAAAACTTATAAAAATTAATCAACAACAGGCTAAATCTCCCTTCCGAAATTAATCTGTCAGAACGGGTCATTTGTACAAGCTCGATATAAAAATAAAATGCTTATCAAAATTTTAAATGGATAAGAAAATCCTCCCATAGAAAACCTAAAATATCTTTTCAGCGAATGAATACAGTTGTGAAGTGCCTCTTATGATTCGCGGACAATAGCGCACTTACAAAGTAACTCTCCACTTAATGGGGACGTCTTAATGCAGGTGAAGAAACAAAAACTTTTTTAAAATAATAAATTTGATTGAACCAAGCACGTACCCTGTTTCTAAGGATCCGAAGTTCAATCAAGATACTGTTCGAGGTAAGTAATGATTAATCACAAAATCTGAGAGTGGTTTAAAGAATTGGGTGATCAAAGATAACACAGATAGTTTTAAACGCGTTATATTACAGCCAGAAATATATAAGTATTATATCCAAATTAAAACGTCCTCCTATTTCAATGTAATAAAAAATATATTATGTCTAGCAAGTTTTACAATGACATCGCTAGTGAAAGAAGCTTAAAGATTTGGAAGATAGCGCACTACGTGTGAAATAAGCAGGATCTTATATTTTTTTAATTGTGTATTGACATGTAATGACTAATACTTGTATTTGAATGATTCTGGGAGTATCATTATAACTCTATTGAAGAAAAACGACTTCTAGACACCTGCAATAAGACAGAGTCGACTACTTTGGAAGATTTACGTGGAGAACGTAAACAGAGGTTATTGAGATACAAAATCTTCCAAGGCTGCTCCTACTCGAATGATTTATCTCTCTAATACCGCGATCAAACATCTTGTTTAAGAACCGTACTGATATTGATCAATTTTTTACGGGTATACCACCGAAAAGGTTACCTTTCCCATTATAAATGAGCACAATCATTGATTTCACGATACTTTCTCTTGCCGTTCACCCCCTGTTGTGGAGCGACCAAAGACCTTTGGAGGAACTTACATTTACAATGCGTTTACAATTGCTTCTCGTTTGGGACATATCAGCTTTAACGCTTCGATTAACTGTTTAAACTTCCAATCGGAAATTAATAATTTTCATTTTTTTTTAAATTGAATTGAAAAATCCATCTTTTCAGGTGTGAAAGAAATGACGAGGAGCATAATGAAAACGGTATACACCTGATTGTAAATGTAAATAGCGAAATCAAACATCACGACAGACATCTTTAGTGAGCAGTAAAGATTACAAAGACTGTAAAAAATGATTTCGGAGACTAGTGCTGGACAGAAGTCTGGGAAGCGAGCGAAGGCGAAGAAAGTGTCAAAGGAGATAGAGGCTGAAATGAATGCAATTAAGGAGGTAACCATCGCCAATAACCTCATCACAGCGGAAGTCCCAGAACCGGAAGACTATGATACAGATCTGGAAGAAGAAAGTAGGTCTTAATTATTGTGTTTAATAGTGGTGACTGTTTTAAAAACGGTACCAAAAAAAATTCAACATCACTTAGTGAACTTAGGATTTTGGAAATTTATAAAAAGTAAGGTAATGTTTTCAAATTGCTTCTAAAATTAAACAGACACTGGTTTCATTTATGCAAATATCATCAACAATATTGACACAAATTAGTTACTTGTGAATTTAATTGCTTCCCATTTTCCTTTACAGAAATGTAATTGGCAAATCAATGTTTCTATTATAGAAATTATACACAATGTAGAACTATTTCTGGCATGTTAATTGGTTAAGCATTGGAATCAGAACATTTGTTGCTTTGTATTCACAGAATTCAATGTAGAATTACGTGTCAAAAATATGATTGTTTCTCAAATTTTGCCACAGCACTTGCCAAAAAATATTCTATGCAATTCAGGTAACTTTTAAAGTAATCAAGAAACAATGGTTTTTACGTTAATGAATCTAATCGTCCTTGTCAATTTTTTTAAAAAGCTGATAATGTTACGGAAGAAGAAAACGCTTGAAAATTAATAAACCAAAAAGAATGCGGATATTTCTTAATTCTCTGATACAGAGAAGGAAAGTAACATTGTGTAAGCAGAATTTAATTATATACTTCAATGTTTTACTATAGCCTCGATCCTTTTTTTTTTTAATTTGAAATATGAAAACCGGTAGGGAAGCTTGTAGAGGGCCTTGTTATTTAAAAGCTGTCGATATCAGTGACAGAATATATTGACAGACTTGTTAAATACATGCTTTAAAACGTATACCAGGTATTTGTAATGTTTAATTTAGGTCGACAACGACATATACGCGGAATTTTGATAACTGTTAAGACATTCTCACGAGTTTTCTATCAAACTCAGTTTAAGATTGTCAATAAATCCAATCGAAGTACTAGTATTTACGGTATTACCCTCAACAAAAATTGTGGATATTTTCTCAATGCATCATGTTGCTGACAACGATAATTTTATCATTTAGATTAAAGCATTTCCAAAGCATTTTGTTTTAATTTTTCTGTTATTTAGCAAGTTAAGTTTGACATTCTGTGGGAGTATTATTGCTGTGAAACATCCATTAGACTTAATTAAGTTTTAAATACAGGGGCATTAATCCGGAGAAAGCAAGCAGACAAAGATAAAAGGAACGGTAATGGTGACAGATTGTATAATAGAAGATCTAGACACAAACCACGAATTAATATTTGTTTTTCTAGTATTTTGGTTTCTTTGTCACAAGGGCGAGTAGTGGATGTACCTTTTAGATTCGGGGTTTTTTTGGTTTTCAAGAATCACAGGCCCGTAGCAACGGTTTCAAAAGTGGGAGGACCAAACCCCCATCCCCCTAAAAAAATCTGACAAGCAGAAACACATATTTAACTGTCAAAATCGTGGGATTTACCAGTGCTTGATCTAACAGTAAACAAGGGGGACGCAACTTGTATCTAAAGAAAAAATTACCAAAGCAAACTACTATACCCTGAAAAAGATCCCGAGCCCCTTGCCTTGTACGGTTCTACGGGCCTGTAAACAATCATTTTACTAACACAGTGCTGGATTCTTAGGAAACCCTTATTGTGTCATCCATTCTGTAACTTTGTTCACTAGGTTTTTGTAGACACACGATGTAAATGTTGTCAAGGATTTCCGTCTTTCGGTCGAAGGTACTTCTTGTTATATGAAATGGGATTTTGTAGTCGTAAATTTGCCAAGATTCAATAATTCAAGAATCTCCTTCTAGCAAATTCATTACATGCTTGTCATAAATTGTTCTAGAAAATTTGAAGTCATAGATGCATTACACCATTTTGGTTTCTTTATATATATATTATTAGATTTTTCGTTTGTTTCAAAGTTCAAACTTGGGTGTGTCTTTGCTTTAGAATACCCTAAATGCTATACGGTGCCTTTAGAGGAACGTCCACGTGTAATTTACACAAAAGCGTGTCAAAAATTCAACTTGACTCCATCTTCCTCCTGCCTCAGGGGAATGACGTCAGGGGTCGTGAACCTGAATCATCAAAATCTGGGACCAGATGGCGCCAAAGCTGTGGCATTAGGCTTGGTTGTAAGTTAATTTGCAAAATTAATGCATTGCCTCTTTCGTTTCAAAATTGTATTTATGTATTTCTATGTTTGAAGATTTTACCGATATCATTTAAGCACACTTGGCATTTTGTTGTTATTGTAGTTATGTGAGACGGTGTCTGAACTTCACATGTCAGGGAACAATATGGGACACACGGGAACCAAATATATCCTAGACATGCTCCGAGAAAACGAAAATATAGCAGTAGTGGTAAACTATTCACATTTTTGTTTAGCAGAAATATATAATTTATTACAAATGGGACAAAAGCATTTAGCGTTTATAGGTCCATTCATTGAAGATTCTGGGTGTCTTGTATTTGGTCTGTTTGCGCGTACATCTCTCTCTCTTTCTCTCTCCAGCTGTCTGTTTGTCCAGAAAAACTTTTAACTTGGCCTTATCCCATGACCGACAAATTTTTCTTTGATCTTCGCAAGGGTGTATTTCTCATATCAACATAAGTGTGGTGATATATTAAATATCACATATGTGATATAAAGCTAGTGATATCCAACGGTTATACTCATGATGTAGGAGGAGCTATGCAAATGAGACAAAAATTCGTTTAGAACTAGATTTTCATGAACTAACAAAAACAAGAGAAAAACAAAACAAAACAGATAACACAGTTTAAATCAAAATGCACAAATCTTTACAAAAAATACATCGACACTGTCAGGCGGAGCATAATTCTCGAAGCGGATAACTTCATCTCCCATGATAGAAATTCGCACATTCAATAGTAGCATTTTCCTTCCCGGCATCCTCTGAAAAGTTCATATAATGAACACCTTGCTCTCATGTACCGTAGAATATCGGAACAAATCGGATATAAAGTCCTCGGGGTAGGGGAAACCATATGCGCACCTGGCTTCAATTACAGTGTACAAAACGTGATATATAAAGTACACAACTAGCGAGTATTTCGGGAATGGTTTTAAACTCACCAAGTTGCTGTTTTGCTGAGATTTCCAGTCGTTGAACACTTGAACCATGTTGACTGCCCAAAATTGAATTTACTTTCTTGATTTTTTAAGCGCACTTATTTCAATGGCCGACACATGTTTTTGGTATTTTCAGTCCATTTAAAACGTTTCAATCCCGGAAACTGTAAATCGAAATTCATAAAGTCCTGGCCCCATGGGTGTGTGCTTGACTCGATTGAAAATTATCCTATGAAAAACGACGATTCTTTACGCTGAACCCCTTCTGCCATTTTCGCCAGATCATAGAACAAATGAATTGATTACCTCAAGAAAGTGATCACGTGTTACAGTACTATGAAAATTACCAAATTTGTAAATCCGTTACTTGGATACCAAAAAACCCTTCGCGTTAAGACTATCACGTGGTTCTGTTTCAGTGTCTTTATTAGTTGATGTAAAGAAAATACCAAATATGGGAAAATCAAATGAAGGGTCATGGGATAAATCAGTTACATGATTGACAGCTCGATGATGCATACAAAATATCGTTTCGTTATTGCAAACTCGGAGGCTAACGCCTCCTCGCGTGCAATAACTCAACGATATTTTGTATGCATCATCTCGTGTCATCATGTAACTATTACATAACTTTTGACGGCCTTATTCCTTGTGACAAGGCCTTGAGGAGTGAGGCACCTTTGGTACCAATAATTTAACCTTCTGTCACTGAACTTGAAGTTAAACCTATTTCTGAAAAAATTAACCTTCAGTGGTGATTACTTTTAAAGAGGTGCGTGTCCTTTTGTTTTATCAATTACTTGCATTTCCCTTATAAGAAGACTTTTCTTTGTATACCATCACGTTTGATCATTTGATTTTTGACCTTGGGAGTTTAAAGTTCTTTAAAAAAAAACTTTAATCTCAGCCATAACTTTCGAATTGTAGGTGATTTGGCTTTCACATTTCAGGGATGCATTCTTTGTGACTTTGCCTTTCGTAAAATACAAATAGTTCCATATCATGATGTGAGCTTGGAGTACGGCATACTTTTGAAAAATCTTAACCTGAGTCATAACTTTAGAATAGCTGGTGCAAAGGCTTTCATATTCTTCATATTCCTTGTAAGAATTTCTCCCTTTGGTGGCAAAGTTCCTTGTCTCAGAACGTTGAACTCAGAGAATGTCCTGTAGCTCCTTTTGAAAAAAAAACCTTTTAATTTTGACTTCTAGTATAATTTCTGTATGATTGGTGCAAGACCTTTAATATTCCTTATGGCAAGACATTTCTTTGATTAAAAAATTTCTTTCCTTAAAGATTGATTTACATTGAAACTTTAATTTTGGCCATGAGCTGTCACTTGGAAACATCCTGCTTCACAAACACATTTTGTTGGAGCTGTAAATCAAGATTTTATTTTACAGAACCTAGCTGAGAATAACATGCAATCTGATGGTGCCGGGTTATTGTGTGAAATGTTAAACGAGAATGATGCAATTTTGTCTGTTAATGTCTCAGGTAACCTATATAGATTCAATGTTAAATATAAAGAAAATCTCAGCTTCAATGCACGTACTCGGAAAAAGAATCTAATTATGAATAATTTATCTCAATAATAAACATATCCGTCGATTTTTTTACACAAATGATATTAAATCAAATTCATTGATAATATTTAGGGTCTTAATTACTCGATTTATTAAATATTGATGAACATAAACCATTGAACGAATGTTTCGCAGATTCGATATTTTTATACCGGTATTTGCATTTTTGCAAGTTGATACCCGGGTTTTCGAATCATTAACGTGTTTTATTTAGGACTTGTATCAATGCATTTTATTTCATAAAAGTAAATGTTTTCGAATTTTTTTTACAGGGAACAATTTTAAACCTACAGATGCCCATTCATTTTACACAATGATGTCATATTATGTACGTACATCTGAGCTTCTTTTTTGTTCTTGTTGTTGTTTATCTGTAATGATCCTGAATTTGTTATCTGCATCTGGCTATTGTTTATAAATTATATTGTACAAATTAGATGTTAATAATTTGACGAACTTGAGAAATCCACTATTGCTTAATTTTGTAGAGGTGTACTTTGAAGGAACTCGATATTTCTAACAATAATTTTGGAGAATATGGTGGAAAGCTTATAGGTGAAGCAATAGGTAAGATCACTGTCGATGATTATATGTACTGTATACAGTCTTCACAGTTGCAAACAATTTTGTCTTAATTTAAATTCGCCCGATCACTTAGTTGTCCTTCTCTAATTCGCCCCCCCTTTTTTTTTTTAAATTTACCTACTGTGGAGAGAGTTAAAGGGGCGAAAATAAATCGGTAGCGTAAATTTCGCTGAATGCCGTGAACGGATCATGAATAATGTAATGTCGAGTCCATGTATGTATTAAAATATTGGACAGACTGGTTGCCTGAAATCTTTTTTTCTCATTTACCAAGGCCTTGAATGGAATACTAGATACAGCCGCCATGTGAATTTTTAAATCTAATGACAATTCAAAAAATATATCAAAAAGATGAATTCCTATGTTTATTTCAGGTAACAATGACACAATTGAAACACTTAACATAAGCTGGAATGGATTTGGTGTCAATGGAGCTAAGGCAATAGCTAAAGGACTCGAGGTAAACTTGTTTTTTTAAGTCAAATTGTTCGAAACACAAGTATTTCGGTTATATGAAATTATCACGTTGCTTACTTGCACAAAGTATTTTCATTTTTGTCTTCTAGGAAAACACGTGCCTGAAGTCTTTAGACATATCGTGGAATGGACTTGAAGATCATGGGTCAGAAATGATCGCTGCCGCGACATCAATTAATGACATCATGATTAATTTAAATTTATCAGCCAATAGAATTGGACAGAAAGGACTTGGGCTAGTTTTAAAGGCCATATCAAATAATAAATCAATAAAGTCGTTAAATGTAAGATTTTAAAATATATGATACATTTCGTGAAATGATAGTGTTATTTAGAAGTCTGTCATTTTAATGAATTATATTGCTTATAATAGGTGACTCGAAATCCTATAACATTTGAAGGACCAGTTATTGCAGTTCAAATAATATTGGAACATCCTGAATGTGGACTGGAATCCATAGAGTTTAGGGTAAACGTATCCGTATTAAAACAAGTTTATTAAGGCTAAATTAAGGCTAAGTAGAGACTAAGGTTACACTTTTTACAATTATACAAGTTTATTTTATAAACAAGATAAAGCGGAAAATTCTATAGGTTATGATGTACTGTGCAAATATAAAACATTCAAATTTCGAAAAAAGTTATTGATACTTTCTTAATAAGTATTTCATTTTAAAAGAAACTTTTTTCACTTTTTGAATGTAGGATATGTGTGTTCCTCGTCAGTTTTTACCCATTTTAATGAAAATCCACGAAGCCAAACCAGAGTTCCGGGTCAAACATGGCGGATATGTGAACGCCTCGGATGTTCTCCATCACTCTATGGAACAGAGAATGGAGCACGTCCTAAATGACCCTATGATGAGATTATTACAATACGTTCACGACCGAAAGCTTCGACTCGCCGACCTTTTCTTCCAGTTTGATACAGACAGGAACATGACCATCAGTGACAGTGAATTCGTCGCTGGAATCAGGGTATTGTGTCATTGTCTTGTTTGATATTAGGAGTTTTCGCTATAAACATATTGTCTTGAATCTGAGTTTCAACCTTTGTTTTTGTAGAAAGCAGGAATTCCGATGACAGATACCCAGATACAAGAACTTGTAGATAAACTAGATGTTGATGGAGATGGCGAGATTGATTTCGGGTATCTCTTAAAAATTGTATATTTATTATACTTATATAATTAACCCCCGTTTATCATAACCAAGAGGCAAAAGTAATTTAAATATACATGTAATTGAAATATAAGAAATGCGTTATCGAAATTTTTTTTTTTGGGGGGGGGGGGGGGAGTTCGATAACAACTGTGTCAAAAAAAGTTTTCTTTTAGTCGGATTTTTTTGTTCTGGTTTTGTTGTGATTGTCTGTTCATCGGTTTAACTTTAATAACTTTTAAAAAAAAATCCATCAATCCAATACTTCGGTTAATTTAAACCACATTTGATTCAAGAGAATCAATTACTTTGAAGGAAGAAAATACTCATGAAGGAAGAAATATTTTATATGATACTCAGCCCTAATACTTAACTATTTTATATAAGGGGCTTTTGTCTATAAAGGGAATTGAAACTTGGAGAAAAGAAATATCTACAGAGAATACAAAAAGTTGGCGTTGAATTACCGTTTGGGAGCAAGACAGGAAAATCAACATCTCGGCCGGCCTCCAAAATGTCCAATGCGAGATCTAGACCAGCGTCCAACACGTCACGTCCGGTTTCAAGCACGTCTGTGCAAGCCATGGACAGACCTATGTCCAACACGTCACGTCCAGTTTCCCAAAGATCTGTGCAAACCATAGAAAGACCAATGTCTAACTCTTCACGGAAAACGGAGCGTCCTAAAACAGTTCCAGACACAATTTTATTGTCAAAGTAAGTACTTTTAAATTTTAGGCTAAATCTTTTACTTTTATAAAATTTTCAAAGTACATTTTTTTTTAGTTATTGATGACTGAGTATGAAGTATGTTTGTAAGTGTGTTAAAAACGGTTCGTAAAGCAAATAAAAAAGTAAAAGTCAAACACTTAAAGGATGACCTATTTATTCAAAATTCACTTTGGATATTTCTTTAGAATGAATAAAAAAAAACCGAATTCAGGCGGCGTACACGACGAGATGGAGCTCAGATCGTCGGTCTAACTTGATTCAAACTCTTCTGGAATTAGAGCAAGAAATTTCGTTTATATTAGATATTTATTCCATTCAGAATGCCCACCAAAATGCTTAAGCACCAAAACAATCAAGTAAAAAGGTACAGAGGATTATAAAAAGGTTACAAGATGTTATAAAACTCATAAACTAAAACTCGTAAACATTCATATATTAGGGAAAATCCAGGTTTTGCTAGTGCTAAGGTAATAATCACTGGAACAAATCAATCAGTCCATGTAATCATAATCATTAGGTACCGTTCATTTATATTATTCACTTTAAATCATATATCATCAACAAAAAGTTTCAGTCATATAAATTAGTGTATGTATGTCAGGATGGCCGAGCGGTCTAAGGCGCCAGACTCAAGAGCTATAACTCTTCAATCACAAAACGTGATTTGCGAGTGTTCTGGTCCACGAATGTGGGCGTGGGTTCGAATCCCACTTCTGACAAACTTTTTTTTTTATTTTAAAAATCCAACCTTTTTATGCTTGTTTGAGCAAAAATCAAATCATGTCTCTTTCTACAATAAAATGATTCATATTTAATTTTGTATCTCTTCACACTTCAATTATACACCTATGATTTCAAAAGTGAAGTACTTTTTTTAATTATTTGTTATTTAACATCCCTTTCGAGAATTTCTTACTCATATGGAGACACCACCACTTGCCGGTGAAGAACTGTAAATTCTGTTCTATACTTGGCACTCAGGGCCATTGAGCACTGAGCAGTGAGGGATCTTTTTCGTGCCAGCACCTACTGTTGCACGGAACCTCGGTTTATACGGTCTCGTTCGAAGGACGTAACTTAACCAGGGATCGACATTAACGGTTGTCCGATTGCCCGGGACAAGTAAATCATTAGTTACAAGTGAAATTATCGAAGTACTTGTCCGATCGGGCAAGTGGATATTTCTGATAGAAACATTTTTTTTAATCTTACACTAGTTTATAAACAAAACAATAAATTGAACAGTTGATTTCCGCCAAAAACGGGACATCGTTTTTGCATTTGGAATCCCTCGGTAGCGTTTCTGGATCATACCTGTACTTTTATTTAAAAAATCGGGCTTGTTATTGTTTTCTTTCGTAGTTAACAAAAAATACGCTCTCCGTCTGACGTACAACTTATAATGAACTTACGTTAATGAACTTGCCCGAAGGACAAGTGAATATAAAAGTTAATGTCTATCCCTGTTAACGTTCAACTCCTTACTTTGAGACTATAGAGTAGACGCTCTAACCACTGTGCCATGCGAATGACCCTTTTTTTATTGAATAGTGAGAGAATATCATAGTGATATTTTAAAAATATCAAGATTGCAATTAAACTCTTAATTAAATGAATCATCCTGACTGGGATTTACAAAATTGTTTCTTATATGTAGTTTAAATCCATATTTACAATTTTTTTAATCACCGTCGTTAACCTTTTAGTCTCAAATGCTCAACTGTGATACTCACCCAATGACTGGGTATAGCTTGTATCGCACTGTCCCAACACTGACTTCTGAGGGAGACACAATAAAGGAAAATTCAAGACTATTCATATTTGGATCTGATTGTTAAATCATCGAGGAATTCATGGGGACATCTTGATCAATCGTATGATTTCCAGTTGATTTTTCAGGCTCCAACAGCAGCTTTGTAAGCGGTGGCAAAATCTTTGGCATGCCAACAAATTTCGAAGTTGAGTGCGAAGCATCCATTTTTAAAACTTTGAATGCGTTTGTTCATTTTACCATTCGTAGCACCATCATTTGAGCATATTGCATATCGTGGTGTATTCTTATTAAATTTATCTTCGCCTTACGAAAACAGAAGGATTCCGATTGTTTCCCTTTGTCTTAGAAAGACAGCGCTACTACGTTAAGGTCTCGCAATACCAAATTAAGTGTAGCCCTTGTATTAACATGTATATATTGCTATGACAACTAGATGGCACTACGGTGTCGGCTAAGTCAAATTCGCGATCTGTTGAAATGTTTCACGAGATATTATAAGCTTGAACCACAGGCGCTTGTTTAATTCATACAGTAAGTTTAGTTTTCTACTATATAAAATGTAGTAGAAAACTAAAGTTACTGTATGAAACAAGCACCTGTGGCTTTAGCACATGCCTCTAGATCGCTTTAATTCAAGTTACAAAAACGGGAGTGGGGTTTTTTGTTTGTATTGTTTTACGTCCCTCTTGAGAATTTTTCACTCGTAAGGAGACGATATAAAACCTAGATTTAACCAGTTTAAAAATGTTTAATGCTAATGGATTGATAATGGCAATGAGTTTTGCATCCTCGCAAGCCACAGTTACTGAGTCAACATGTGGACCCCAGGGGTCCAACGCAATGTGATGACTCTGGCAAATCGAGGATGTGTGTTTTGATAACAAGTAAAGGAGACTATATTCAATGTATATATTTTTAGAAAGTGTTTGAAAGGTTTTTAGTTTATAAATATATTATATGAATACTATTTCAGAGAAATGAGCGACTTGAAAACGGATTTAAAGGACTTGACAGACAGTTCCTCGTCAGCAGGATCAGAGGAAGAGGCAGATGACACCTAACCTACACTGATGGAACAGTTTACTCAATGTGCCAAAATTATTTGAACAAGGACCTACAGCAATCGCATTCCATATTATAATATTCTAACATATTTAATAAATATGAATACATCTAGATACAATCGTGAAATAATTTAATAATGCATGAACATTGTTTATTACGCTTAGTAATAGACAATAATTGCAGCCCTGTTCTACCCCCGGGGTCATGATTTGAACAATTTAAAATCTAAACTACCCCCAGGATGCTTCCACATAAATTTCATCTTTCCGGCGTGGCTCAGTGATTCTTGAGAAGATTTTCAAAAAAAATTTCCTATATAATTCAGTGTAAAACTTGGATTCCCTGTTGTGGCCCCACCCTACCTCCTGGGGTCATCAGACATATGATTATAATAATATAAAATATACACAACACCATATGCTTCCATGAAAGTCTCAGCTTTCCCGGTTCAGTAGTTCTTGAAAGAAGATTTTCAAAAATAGCTTCAATGTTTTTCATTTTCAGTGTAAAACTTAGATGTGACCGCCCTATACACGGGGTCAAAACTTGAACAATTTTGAATCTACACTACCCCAGGATACTACCAACTAAGTTTCAGCTTCTATGGCCCAGTGGTTCTTCAGAAGAAGTCTTTTTAATGGCCCTACCCTATTTTTTGTCATTTCTTGATTATCTTCCCTTGTAATGAGATTTGGTCCTTCATTTTAGCGAATGAAACTTCACTTCATTCAAAGATGCTTTGTACCATATTTCATTGTAATTTGCCAAGTGGTTCTTAAAAGATGTTGAAAATGTGAAAAAGTTTACAGACGGACAACGAGTTATCAGAAAAGCTCACATGAGCTTTCAGCTCAGATGTGCTAAAAGTGTTGAACAACTGGAAAACACACCAATTCAATGATAGGCGTCAAGGAATAGCAATAATTACTCAAATCAGGTTTATTTTTAAATGAAATCATGAGGTAAATTTCAAAAGGTTTCGTTAAATGTCATAAATTTGCATGTATCAATAAAATCTGCATTCAACTAAATGTGGGTGCATGTACAATGTCAGGATGGCCGAGCGGTCTAAGGCGCCAGACTCAAAAGCTATAACTCTTCGATCACAAATCGTGATTTCTGAGTGTTCTGGTCCACGAATGTGGGCGTGGGTTCGAATCCCACTTCTGACAAATTTTTTAATCATCCATTCAATGAATATCAAGTAAAAAAAATTATCTTTTTTCCTAAAAAAAAAAACTGTCATTTTTAAAAATAACTCTGACAGTTTACACACCTTTCATTATACATTTCTACACATATATAAAATTTTCAACGGTGAAATACTTTGTCACAGTTTGTGAAAATTTCAAACGTGATATTTTGAAAAAGTTTGAAAGAATATCATAAGTGATGAAGCAAAACAGGAGATTTTGTCGCTTCACGAAGATTAAATTTATCGTCCTTAAAAAGGCAAAAACTGCCAAAATGTTATTGAAATCCAAATTTGCATTTTTTTTTTTAAACTCAGTCGCTTAGCTATTAAATCTGAACGCTTAAATATTATGTCCAAGCCTATGATGATATGCTGGGACACATGCAGTAGAGGAAAGTTCCCATTCCAGTTCGTATTTAATCGAACCATATATCGGTAGACTCGTGAGGACATCTTAATCAATCGTGTGATTGCCATTTGATTTTATCAAGCTTCGGCAAAACTTCGTATCTGGTGGTATATTATTTGGCATGTCACAAGATTCTTGCAGGTCCTTGCGAAACATCAGTTGCGCGTGTACATTTTGACATTCGTAAGACAAACGTTTATGCATCTTGTCAAATCATTATGTATTCGCATTGAATTTTAAATTTACATGTATTATATTCGGTCCATCGGATAATTTACCCTACGAAGGCAGTTCTAAAAAAAAATAATAAATTATAAAGAGGAAAATAAAACAAACATGATTTTAAACACGTTTATTTTGATTTACCGATTATTGGCCAAGTTCAATTGAATAAAGGCTCTAAAAAATAGTAGCCACTGATTTTTATAAAAGTTTCAGTAGAAACAACACATGTATCCTGACTTGGACAATTTTCAATCCAAGCCAATCGAGTATATCTCTGAGAAAGAATAATCCAGCCATGCCTCTAATAATCAAATCAGATATTTGTCCAGAATATATTATTAATATTTTGTTAGACTAGTTTAGAAACAATGTGATTGAAAGTATTTCCCCCCCAAAATTCTGTCTGCTACAAACTTTGCGCACCTTTCGTTTTAGGATCCAAGGCAAAGAGAGGGAATTTGAGAAATTCCGATCCCGATCTAGATTATGTTCTATTCAACCCAACTCAAATGACAGCAACAAAGTTTTCCACATGAAATAAATTCTTTAAATTAATACTAGTATATATGCTATTGCCTTACAAATGTAAAGGGACTATGTGAAGGCCCCGCAGTACCACTGTGTCCATCATATTAGTGCAGGCAAGTCAAATTAATTCAGCTAAAAATATTTCAGATGAGGTTCGTTTGCTTGTATGGTGTTTAACGTCCCTTTCGATAACTTTTCACTCATAAGGAGACGCCACCATTTGCCGATGGAGAGCTTTAAATTTTGTCCTATACTCGGCACTTAGGGCCATTGAGCACAAGGGATCTTTTTCGTGCCAGCACCTACTGCGACACGGGACCTCGGTTTATACGGTCTCATTCGAAGAACTGGTCTCCATGTCCCACAGTGGGATTCGCACCCGCGACGTAAGGATCAAGTCCTTACTTCTCGACTCTACAGCATACGCTCTAACCACTGTGCCGGCGTACAATAGGGTGAACACAGTACTTTAAAAAAGGGCTGTTCTTTGTGCTTTTAAAAGGTCCAACAGTAACAGCCAGTCTTGAACAACTATATAATATATAAAAACCTGGTTCTGACACACCCGTTCCATACTATAAAGTTTGAGGAAAAACGCAATGCTTTTGGAACCAGTAAGCCATTGATAAACCTTACTTCCACAAGAGGTATGGAGTAGTTTATTGAGAGAATTTTTAAATTTATGTGCCCAACTAACTGGAGAATACTTTTTGAATTCTTGCACATAAGGTTTGCTGATTTGCCGAAGACTATGGACCAGAGGACAAAAACATGTTAAAAAAAAGCGTTTTGTGAAGTTTATTTCATTGTTTTGAAATTCAGTCTGTAATATTATTTCTAACCTTTAATAAATGTTGTGAGTAGGAAACGTTTTATCAGGAGTATCAACGACAGCGCACCGCTATTGATACGACTTTTAAAATCATTAGTGGTAACGACGGCACACCACTGTCGATACAATTTTATCATTAGTGGTAGCGACGGCGTACCACTGTTGATACGATTCTATCATTAGTGGTAAAGACGTCGCATAACTGTTGATACCATTTTATCATTGGAGAACAAATACGTTTTTATTAATTCAGTATTTTTATACCCCCCGCTTGGAAAGTGGGAGGGTATACTGTAATCGGTATGTCCGTCCGTCCGTCTGTCTGTTACGCTTTGGGGTACCCATCTCTTATCCGGAACTCCTCTTATACCACTGAGTGAAATTTAATGAAACTTTCACAGAATCTTTATTACATATTGCCATTGTGCACCTCCTATTTTACTTTTTGATCCGACATATATTTTGGGTTTCCCGGCCACAGCATATAACCATATGGGAGGCGGGGGGTATCATTTAGTGAGCTGATTGCTCACAGTACCTCTAGTTTATAAGTAGATTTTTTTAATTATAAATGGTTACTACACGGCACCCTGAATAACTGTCCATTGTTCTCTAACATCAATGAACAGAAATATAACGTTTCACACTGACAGACTTAAATCAAAATGCGGCTATGTAAGACTATAAAGTGCTTTATTGAAAATAGCAAAGAGTCCTTGTTTTAGACTATTTAAACTGTAAGATCTGTGGTCTGGTGCTTGTGAATTCATTCTTCATGGATTAAAACGTTATGTAAACCTTTAATAAGTTTGTGTTAAGTAGGGAATTTAGATGTAAGATAGCGGTGTACATATAGTATATTTGATCTATTATAGTATGCTTATTGCCTACATATACATGAACCCATACTATCTTAAAGCAGTATTAATGTTACACTTATAAAATGATCATTCTAAATCATATCTTTAAATGAGTATTTTCTTATTATTCAGATAGGCCTTAATACAGCTAGGTAGAAGAAATCTTTTATGCCTCCATTAATCTTATGCTAGACAAATGCCTGTATTATAGAATGTGTGAAAACCAGTACCCTGTTGGTCCTGCAGCTTTGTTAATTTTTACCTCCATAAAACACTACAAGACATCATTGATAAATATTGTCATTTCTTAATGACGACAAAACAATTACTAATATTTTATTACTTACTAGTATTGAGCACCTATGTTTTTTAAGGAAAAGTACGCTCTTCTCTGAATATGTACAAATATATTTATTTGGAGTTTTCCTTATTACTTTTTCAACCCTGTAATAATTTTATGATATATGTAGTAGCATTTAATCATCTATTCACTTTTTTGTTGCATCTTTGCGCATTCTAAGTTGTTTTTCATAAACTGCTACCTCACAATTGGTGACCAAGGAACAGTAACTCCAATGATCCTAAATGGTCATTGTAAGATTCATGTAGTTTTGTAACACTTTTCTATGGCAAGTCCTTTTGCTATTTATTCGGAAAATAAAATTTATCTCAAAATTACAGACATTTCTCTCATTTTAGGAAGATATCTCTCAAAAGTAGAGATATCTTCCAACTTAGAGAGATATCTCTCAATTTCAAGTTATATCTCATTGAGAAAGAGATATCTCTTAAACATAGGGAGATAGCTCTTATACTTAGAGAGATATCTCTTCCTCTTGAACAGATATCTTTTTCTCCTTGGGAGATATCTCTTTCGTGAAAAGAGATATCTCTGAACGTTAAAGAGATATCTTTTTCACCTAGAGAGATGTCTCTTTTACTTTTTGGAGATATCTTTCCAAGTTAAAGAGATATCCCTTAAAGTAAAAGAGACATCTTTCTTAGTTAATCTTAAGATCTCTCTCTCTCTCTCTCTCAAAGTGAAAGAGATTCTTTCAAAAGTGTCTAAAAGAGATATCTCTCAAGCAAAAAGAGATATCTCTTTATTGCAAAGAGATATCTCTCTTCATTATTTTCATTTAAATTCCAATTGAAATAACTTCTCCCTTTCTCGGGAGTAAGCTTTTTATTCACAAAAGTACATAAAAGTATTTTTAAATTTCGATATATTCCTGATATTCTACATTATAGCTTTACTAAACATGACAAGTAATTCAGTTTTGTCTAGATTTCAAAAAAGTAATATAGTTGATTATTTTATAAGCTGAGAAAATTCGGTCCATTGTATTTGAGAATTTATGCTTACATTCGTTTTCCTAAATAGCAAACTTTTAGTATTTTTATCAACGAAGTTGTCATTATTATGTGTTGTTTCAGCAAGGGATTAATAGCATTTTGTCTACAAAGTACATATCTTATTCTGGGTATTGCATGCTCAGTCTTTTTTCTTGTAAAAGCGAAATTATTCCAGCGACTTAAATGCCTGTTTCGCTTTCGGTTTAAAGGGGAGAACTAATTATTCTATTATAAGGTTGACTGAAAAGGAGATATCTCTTTCATTAAAAAAAAGATATCTCTTTAGTTAGGAAGATATCTCTTTTTGAAAATCTAAAGAGATATCTCTCTATTTAAGAAAGATATCTCTTTTAATCTTGTTAAAGAGATATTTCTCTAACTTTAAGAGACATCTCTCTCGCTTAAAGAGATATCTCTCTGGCTCATAAAGATATCTCTTTAAATAAAAAAGATATCTCTCTTACAAAAAGAGATATCTCTAATATATAAAGAGATATCTCTCTAATGTATAAAGATATCTCTATTAGACAAAGAGATATCTCTATAAGCTAAAGAGATATCTCTCTTATTGAAAGACTTTTTTATTTCACGAATAAATAGTAAAAGGGCTTGCCATACTTTTCAGAATTAGACTCCTGAGGTATTTGTTTTTCATCTGCTTGCTTTTAAAAACGTGTGTTCAAAGTGAATTTAGTTGATTAATGTGCTAGTAAATACGAAAGATATACACGTCCATTATTAATTATTTATCAATAAAAATTATTTAATTTTTTTAGTATCAAAAATCATTTTCTGATGTCAGAATTTTTTTTTTGGATATGAAAAAAATCAACGAAGATGTGTTTTTGAAAAAACTAATGCTCCCGTACAGCAGCTTATGGCGAGAGTCAAAGTCAAAAGGCCAAAATTGTTGATATCCAAAGGAAGATATTGTCACCAGGAATACATCTGTGTAATATGAAAACCTTGGTATCATCTTTCAAAAAGGTATAGCCAAGGTATAAAATATTAATACTGATTGAAAGGTCTTGTCACAATGAATATAAATGTGAAGCATGAAATTCCTAGCACCAACAATAATACAGTGTATACTATTCAAAAGTTAGGGTCAAAGTTAAAGTTTGGAAAGAGAAAAGGCTATGACCTCTTTTTGGTTCCTGGTTTGGGGTGTCTTTTAGAACGATGCTACAGTTTTTCAATAAAAACCTGTTGTCACCCCTGCCACGAAATTAGTATTGGTTCTAAGTTATGGGATACACAGAGGTCACAGAAATGGTCGGAAAATATGTCGATTTCCGATTTTTCTCATTTCAATGGAAATTTTCATAGATTTTACAGCACATTTTGTTTCAGAAACCATAGGGCACAAGCTTGCCTATCTACAAATTTTATATAATTCATACATTTATACACTAGTATCATATGCATCTTACTTTAAAAAAAAGATATCTAAGATAGGCAAGCTTATGCTCTATGTTTCCCAAAGTGAAAAGTATCTCAAATTTGACGAAATTCCACCAGAATTGAGGACATCCGGGAAAACGTCCTACTTCTGCACCATTCATGTAAGCTTTAGTTAAAAAAAATAGTGCTGGTTTCAAGACAAGCATCATTTAAAGTTCTTAAAATACAAATATTTCGAAATATCTGACGCTTTTTTCACGATTTTAATATTTTACGTGCCATTGAGAAAACTGAAAAGAACGAGGGCGCTTTTGATTGACATTCGGCAGGAATCTGGGCGTAATTGAAAAGTGAAAATTTTATTGACATGTCACATGAAATTTTAACATTCATTTTATTTATAGAGTTTCTGTGCGACAGAAACGTAAAATATTTTCCCAAAATTGAGCGTTGATTTCCTAAAAAATAGCTTGAAAATTGGCCAGGTCAGACATTTGGTACAAAATTGTACATTTTGAAACATGTTTTTCTAAAAATTTTCTATCTCTGGGTCTTCTCTCCATGATTTTGAAACATTATTTGTGTGTATTCTAATTCAAAGAAATAAATACACATTTTAAAAAAATGGAGAGAAGACCCAGAGACCACGAAAAATGAACTTTTCCCAAAAAATCCAAATGTGTGAATGTGGTGCGTCTATGTCCTTTTAAATTCCTCGAAATATCTGTAGCGGTGATAGCTCAGTAAGTTGGATAACCTGTTCAGTGCACTAGATGCGAAAAGTTTTTAGTTCAAGCCTGGAATGAGGCGTTATTTTTTTTTATGCAAACAACCATTTATTTTGTCAGTTTCGTTTCATCTGCTGATGTATTAAAATTTTGATTTATATAAATTTTGGTTCAGTTTTTCTCGAGCGAAATCAATTCTGATCTTCTATTCTATAATGTACTGTGACATGTACATGTATCAAGCGTCTATGCATTAAACATTTTAGGTGTTAATTTTTTTAAACATTACTATGTTTTAGTACCCCTTAGGAAAAACGGACATAAATGTTTCAATCTCACAAGGTCTTTCAAACTAAATGAAAAAAAAAACCTTTGGAATTGTTTGTAAAGTCTGATCAGCTATGTAACCAGCCAACCAAATTATGGACATTTAAACCATAAATGTTTCGTACAAATGATTCCTGCAGATCACACGCCAAATGCGCCCATCTTCTTTTGCAGTCTCCAACCATTTATTTCCGATATTTGCAAGCCGATATAAATGCCAAAATCACAATTTATCGATAGTACAATGCCTCTAGTAAACCAATATTGATGAAAAGAAAACATTACTCAACATTTTGATACAGGACTTGCAAGATTTTAAAATGCACGAAATAAGGAATAAAACTCGTAAGTTTGATAAAATGTTTTCATCGAATTTTCCTTTTATAAACGAACCTTAAGAACGATTTTAGTGAGTACCAAAATTATTGTGCTATTATAAGTTTTGAGTTTTGAGTTCGACGTTTACTAGTAATTCGGTTTGCAAGTATCGAAAGTCAACCCGAGAATGCCGCCTCCGGTTGGAAGCCGCGAATTTCCAGTTTTCGTAATTGCGCCAGTTCTGGCGTTTTCCTAGGCCTTACAAATTCGTAGAAAGGCTGGAAAAACATCAGATATTTCGGACAAAACTACAAACTTTCAAAGTTTTAACTAGCTTTGTTCTGACTTGACATCAAATAATGGGCCAGATTCGACAACTTCCATACCTTGTCCTTTTTGGTACAAGTGGTCCAAACTCTAGGGTCATGGTCACGAAGTCAAAGAACAAGGTTCACTTGATATTATAATTGGCCCTGAAATTTTCCAAAAATTAAAGTTTAAACTGAATCAAAACTTAACACGCATTCTCTGTAAGCACCAACAAATTTACTATAGGGCGGAAACGACATGTCTCAGATTTTGATGAAATTTTCACCATAGGTGTGTCTTGGTACAAAACTAGTAAATATGGTGTCGGAAGTTCCACACGTGCACTTGGTTGCCATGGAGACGGATCCATTGAATTCGGCCATTTTTGGCCCATTTTGACTAAATGAAAACATGAAAATTGAGGAAATGTAAATGAATATTTCTCGGTATCTAATACACTCTAACAAAAATCATTGGATCATATGAAAACATGAACTTTTAAGGTACACAGGGCATATAATCGATTATTCTAGAAATATTCCTCCTGTAAGAAAAAGGTCATGCAAACTGACATGGTTTCTAAAAATTTGAAAAATGGGGAAATTGGAATTTTTTGAGATCTTTGAGGCTTAATAAGAAAAATTGTCCGCGGAAATTTCCCAAATCTTATGTGTGTTGGTATACTTGGGAATAAGTAGTGTCATCTCATGAAAAAAAATAAGTGGGCTTTTGATCCTATTTTTAGTAACATGTATCTATAAATAGATATATTTTAGAAAAATGTGAAAAAATCAAATTTTGGCAAAGTTTTAATTGTCATTGCTGCATAATTAGAAAGTATTTCGTAAAATTTGAGATTCTAATGACAAGAGCTGGACACCACTAGCTGGTATGGATAATGGTTGAGGGGAATTCCCATTTCTATTTTTAGTATCACGTGGCAAAATATAGATATGTCTGTGAATATTAGGAAAACTGGCATTTTTGTTCTAATTGGAAGCTTCATATGAAAAGTATTCAAAAATACAAAGCTTTCTACAATATGCTTTAAGAATGTACATGTGTTTGTTCAAAAATTGCTACAGTATTGAAGATGGACTCTTGTTTCATTTCATGGCAACAATGGTCTAAAAATAGATTACTCGAATAATTGAGAAAATGTAGATTATTGCACCTTTTCGGGCACTTTTTAGATGTAGTTGCTGCATAATTAGGAAATATTTTGTAAATTTGAGATGTTAATGACAAGATCTGGACACCACTAGCTGGTATGGATAATTGTTGATGGGAATTCCCTTTTCTATTTTTAGTATCAGGTGGCTAAATATAGATATGTCTCTGAATATTAGGAAAAATGGCATTTCTGTTCTAATTTGAAGCTTCATATAAAAAGTCCTAACAAATATAAAGCTTTCTACAATATGCTTTCAGAATGTACATGTGTTTGTTCAAAAATTGCTACAATATTGAGGATGAACTCTTGTTTCATTTCATAGCAACAATGGTCTAAAAATAGATTACTCGAATAATTGAGAAAATGTAGATTATTGCACCTTTTCAGGCACTTTATAGATGTCATTGCTGATTACTTGGTAAGTATATTGTAAAATTTGAGATGTTAATGGCAATAGCTTGACACCTTTAGCATGTGTGGACAATGGTTGAGGGGGTTTCCCATTTCTATTTTTAGTATCACGTGGCGAAATATAGATATGACTCTAAATATTAGGAAAAATGGCAGTTTTATGCTAATTTGAATCTTGAATTCTTGAATATTCTTGAATTAGAATATGTCTTTACAAATATACAGCTTTCTACAATATGCCTACAAAATGAACACTTGTTTGTCCAATAATTGCTACAATATTGATTGAGGTTGGACTTTTGTTTCTTTTTAAAGCAACAATGGTCTAAAAATAGATTCCTGGAATAAATTTAGATATTGCACTTTTTCTGGCACCATGTAGATGTCATAGCTGCATAATTAGGAAGTATATTGTAAAATTTGAGATGTTTTTGAAAGTAGCTGGCCACAACTAGCTAGTGTGGACAAAAGTTGAGGGTGGGTTCCTATTTCTATTTTTAGTATTACGTGGCGAAATACAGATATTTAGGCCATTTATAAGAAAAACTAAAAAAAAAATTCAATTGTTTTGTAAACTAATTCCTGATTGTCCTAATTCTAGTCTTTGACAATGTACCTGTATTTTCATCTACAAGTTTATTTTGTCCAAAGGCTTTTAATTTTTTTAGACGAAGACTCACTGAGCGTATTCTATATGGCAGTTTCTGTGGTCTGCATATTTTTAGCTCACCTGAGCCGAAGGCTCATGTGAGCATTTCTGATCAAAATTTGTCCGTCGTCTGTCGTCGTTGTCGTCGTCGTTGTAAACTTTTCTTATTTTCATCTTCTTCTCAAGAACCACTGGGCCAATTTCAACCAAACTTGCTACAAAGTATCCTTGGGTAAAGGGGATTCAAGTTTGTTCAAATGAAGGGTCAGGCCCTTTTCCAAGGGGAGATAATTATGAATAAGAGAAAAATAAATGGCATCTTTAAAATATCTTCTTCTCAAGAACCACTGGGCCAGGAAAGATGAAACTCATGTAGAATCATCCTCAGGTAATGTAGATTCAAGTTTATTCAAATCATGACCCTCGGGGTAGGGTGGGGCCAAAATGGCCGATCAAAGTTTAACATAGGAATATATAGGAGAAATCTTTAAAAATCTTCTTCTCATGAACCACTGGGCCAGGAAAGATGAAACTCACATGGAATTATCCTCAGGTAGTGTTGATTCAAGTTTGTTCAAATCATGACCACCGGGGGTAGGGTGGGGCCAAAATGACCAATCAAACTTTTACATAGGAATATATTGGAGAAATCTTTAAAAATCTTCTTCTCAAGAACCACTGGGCCAGGAAAGATGAAACTCGTGTGGAATCAACCTCAGGTAGTGTAGATTCAAATTTGTTCAAATCATGACACCCGGGGGTAGGGTGGGGCCAAAATGGCCGATCAAAGTTTAACATAGGAATATAAAGGAAAAGTTTTTAAAAATCTTCTTCTCAAGAACCACTGGGCCAGGAAAGATGAAACTCACATGGAATTATCCTCAGGTAGTGTTGATTCAAGTTTGTTCAAATCATGACCACCGGGGGTAGGGTGGGGCCAAAATGACCAATCAAACTTTTACATAGGAATATATTGGAGAAATCTTTAAAAATCTTCTTCTCAAGAACCACTGGGCCAGGAAAGATGAAACTCGTGTGAAATCATCCTCAGGTAGTGTAGATTCAAATTTGTTCAAATCATGACACCCGGAGGTAGGGTGGGGCCAAAATGGCCGATCAAAGTTTAACATAGGAATATAAAGGAAAAATTTTTAAAAATCTTCTTCTCAAGAACCACTGGGCTAGGAAAGATGAAACTCATGTGGAATCATCTTTAGGTAGTGTAGATTCAAGTTTGTTCAAATCATGATCCCCGGGGGTAGGGTGGGGCCACAATGGCTGATCAAAGTTTTACATAGGAATATATAGGAAAAGTCTTCTTCTCAAGAACCATTGAGACAGGAAAGATGAAACTCCTGTGGAATCATCCAAAGGTAGTGTAGATTCAAGTTTGTTCAAATCATGACCGCCGGGGGTAGGGTGCGGCCAAATGGCCGATAAAAGTTTTACATAGGAATATATAGGAAAAGTCTTCTTCTCAAGAACCATTGAGACAGGAAAGATGAAACTCCTGTGGAATCATCCAAAGGTAGTGTAGATTCAAGTTTGTTCAAATCATGACCGCCGGGGGTAGGGTGCGGCCAAATGGCCGATAAAAGTTTTACATAGGAATATATAGGGAAACCTTTTAAAATCTTCTTTTCAAGTTCTTCAAAGCCATGCTTAGTGATATTTATAGGGAATCATTCTCAGGTAGTGTAGATTTTAGTTTGTTCAAATCATGACCCCCTGGGGGGTTAAAATTCAAGCCTCCTCCCCCCCCCCCCCCCATCAGTAAACTTTCAGTTCTAATCTGAATGAAATGTGCTTTTTCCTAGCCAATTGCTCAGGTGAGCGATGTGGCCCCTGGGCCTCTTGTTTTAATAGTCACCATATTTCGAAAACCTTTTGTCATTTTTTTTCAAATTTGTCACAAAGTATCTAAGGATTTTTGTTAATACCAAACATAGGGATTTTCTCTTTAAACAAGAGGAGATACTAGGGAATCTAATCTCTAATAACAAGATCTTGTTAAAATGTACTGATCAGTAACAGGGTTATTCTCAGATGACTGTTGAAGCCCTCTGGTCTCTTGTATAAGAAGGTACGGTTTGAGCTTTATTGTGCCCTAAAAAAATAATGTTCTTAAAAAGTTGTGAAATTGGCTTTAACAATCATTGAATAGATGAATATGATAGATCATTAAAGAATATGACACGAAGGGGGGTCGTTCTGGATATATGACGTCATTAATTTGGTACACTTCTACGTTTAATGCAGAGAAGCCTCAAACTAACTCATTTCTGTGCTGATTTTCCTTTAGCCACCGTCGCCCTCTTTAATTTTTGGATATATTTTGTAAACTGCTATGAAAAATCACATACCGGGTTTTTCAAAATCTTTCTGGGCGAGAGTGGCAGAGTATGTTTTCTGAAAGAAAATATTCCACTGAAAATTGATGTCTTCTGCAACTTTTTAAGAAAATACGGGAAAATACACAAGTTAATGACGTCACAATTAGCATTTAGGAGGACATATGAGAAAAACGATTTGTGTATTTTTACTGCAGGTAATTCTAGAGTGAATTTTGATTTCATATATCACTTTCATATTTTAGAAAAATATAGGGCTTATTTTGTATTGAAACTGTACCTTGTTCTTTGTTTCTATTAATAGAACTGGAAGTCCTCATTGATTTCGCATACATGTATTTCAAATATAAGTACAACTGAAAATCATCATGGATTTTATGCTTGTTAGTTAACGGTTACTACCGATATTACATATAGTTCATACTTATCAGTCACATGATTATTTTACTAGGAAAACTTTATTATACACATGATGACTGCAAATTTTCAATTGTCAACTTCCTGTTCTAATATAGCAATATACATGTACATATACATACCCTTATCACCTACATATGTGGTTTTTTCTTCGCACAATTAATTCGTTACGCAAGAACATGTTCTTCCTTTGAAATTTGTTAAAACGAGGCAAGCAATTTGCCAAACAAGTTGATGAAACAAGCATATGTAGAGTCTCATTTGAAGTTATCATTTCGCAAGTTAAATGGTCGATGCAATGACTGCAGGTAAATACAACTTATCATTAAGTCAAATGCTGACTGACGTTTTACATACTAATTGTTTGGCCATTATTTCACACTGAATTGTCTACGGATTTTTGGGGTTATTTCATGACAAGGAGCATACTGTAGATATGACCAGTCGGGATACTCACTTCTACATGACACTTAATCCAATGTTTTGGGAGGTCTATGTTTGCTCTGCATCCAATTTGAGCTTGAATATAAGTTGTTCTCACTATATTACATTTCGTTTTCATCATTCATTTAGTCTACAAATTTTCCATCAAATTTATTCTCATTTTGTGGCAGGGGTGACAAGAAGCTTTTATGGATAAACTTTTGCATCATTCTGGAAGACATCCAAAATCAGGGGCCAAGAAGTGTCTTATCCTATCTTGTTCTTTTTATATTCTACCTCATATATTAAGATGAATCAAAGGTTTATTTTTGTGCTAAAAATAGGAATGAGAATTCCCTTAAAACATTTTAAATTTAGTAATTTCTTTCTAGTGCTTGACAGTGACATTATGTTTCTAATAAAGAGTATTCAAATTGCCTAACAATGTCTAAAACAGTGCAAAAATCTATATTTTCTGAATACCTCTATGAATCTACTTTTAGACAACTGTTGTTATAAATATAAGAGAGTCCGTCTTCAATAATGTGTCAAATATTAATTTCCCAGGTGTTCTTGTTCATGACATATTGTATACAGCAGTATATTTCGTAAATATGTTTATCAATGAAGCTCCTTTAATGGAAAATTGTTATTTTTCTTCTTCTGCTGAGAAGTTTCTACATGTATATGAGTGGGTGTGCTGTAAATAGCGTCAGTTCAGATAGCGTGCATTTCACTAAATAGTTTGGAAGTATTTGTCAGTCACACAACGTCTTCCGTAAATCTGGAAATTTTTACGTCGATTTTATTTTACGAATTCGGGTCAAAATAGTGCGTATTAATTTTTGCATTTCAAAATTTTGCGAATAACCACTGTTTTGTTTACATTTTCGTATTTGCAATTTATTTTTCAGAAAACTATTTTTGTGAATGCAATGAACTCGCAAGTTTGCTAAAAATTTATCTACAGCAAAAATGTCCAGACTAACGGTATAACATTTATTTTTCTTTCCAACATTGCCTGAAAAGGTAAAATGAACCATATTTTCTCGATTATTCGAGGAATCGTTTTAGTTGCTATAAAAAGAAACAAGAGTCTGTCCTAAATATTGTAGCAAATACTGTACAAACAAGTGTTTATTTCGAAGGCATATTGTAGAAAGCTTTATATTTAAGACATTTTCTAGGAAGATTCAAATTTGCAATAAACTGCCATTTTTCCTAATATTTAGAGACAAATCTTTATTTTGCCACGTGATACTAAAAATAGAATTGGGAAACCCCCTCAACCATTGTCCACACCTGCTAAAGGTGTCAAGCTATTGTCATTAACATCTCAAATTTTACAACATACTTACCAAGTAATCAGCAATGACATCTATAAAGTGCCCGAAAAGGTGCAATAATCTACATTTTCTCAATTATTCGAGTAATCTATTTTTAGGCCATTGTTCCTATATAATGAAACAAGAGTCCATCCTCAATTATTGTAGCAATTATTGTACAAACACATGTGCATTTTGAAAGCATATTGTAGAAAGCTTTATATTTGTTAGGACTTTTTATATGAAACTTCCAATTAGAACAAAAATGCCATTTTTCCTCATATTCAGAGACATATCTATATTTAGCCACCTGATACTAAAAATAGAAATGGGAATTCCCATCAACAATTATCCATACCAGCTAGTGTTTTCCAGATCTTGTCATTAACATTTCAAATTTTACAAAATATTTCCTAATAATGCAGCAATTACATCTAAAAAGTGCCTGAAAAGGTGCAATAATCTACATTTTCTCAATTATTCGAGTAATCTATTTTTAGACCATTGTTGCTATGAAATGAAACAAGAGTTCATTCTCAATATTGTAGCAATTTTTGAACAAGCACATGTATATTCTGAAAGCATATTGTAGAATGCTTTATATTTGTGAATACTTTTTATATGAAGCTTCCAATTAGAACAAAAATGCCAGTTTTCCTAATATTCAGAGACATATCTATATTTAGCCACCTGATACTAAAAATAGAAATTCCCATCAACCATTATCCATACGAGCTAGTGGTGTCCAGCTCTTGCCATTAAAATCTCAAATTTTACGAAATACTTTCTAATTATGCAGCAATGACAATTAAAAATTTGCCAAAATTTGATTTTACACATTTTTCTAAAATATATCTATTTATAGATACATGTTACTAAAAATAGGATCAAAAGCCCACTTATTTTTTTTCATGAGATGACACTACTTATTCCCAAGTATAATAACACACATAAGATTTGGGAAATTTCCGCGGACAATTTTTCTTATTAAGCCTCAAAGATCTCAAAAAATTCCAATTTCCCCATTTTTCAAATTTTTAGAAACCATGTCAGTTTGCATGACTTTTTTCTTACAGGAGGAATATTTCTAGAATAATCGATTATATGCCCTGTGTACCTTAAAAGTTCACGTTATCATATGATCCAATGATTTTTGTTAGAGTGTATTAGATACCGAGAAATATTCATTTACATTTCCTCAATTTTCATGTTTTCATTTAGTCAAATGGGCCAAAAATGGCCGATCTCAATGGATCCGTCTCCATGGCAACCAAGTGCACGTGTGGAACTTCCGACACCATATTTACTAGTTTTGTACCAAGACACACCTATGGTGAAAATTTCATCAAAATCCAAGAGATGTCGTTTCCAAGATTTTTTGGTGCTTACAGAGAATGCGTGTTAATAGTTTAAAAGTTTGAGAATGTGTCCCCGTTTAACTATTTTATGGCGGTCAAAACATGCATGCAATGCGTAATTCTGGAAAAATCGTGAAAAATTAACTACCTACAAGCATATACAAAATGTATTGATAATTTCATGAAAATATACACTCATCGAAAGAATTTTGAGGAATATTATTTAATTTTGACACGGGGGCAAATTTTGCAAAAAACAAACCTTTTTCTTTAGTGAAGTACTCTAAGGAAGGTCTTCTTACAAAGAATACACCTCTGTAAGCCCTTTTATTATATACCCATCAATTTCCTTCTTTTTGTTACTGTTAATTTTACAGAGTTTGATCCGATTTTCCGGATCACCACACTTTGGTTTTCTGAATCCATATCACCACTCTCTGAAACTGATGACGTAGTACGCAAAAACATGACGTTATTTTTCTTGCACGTTAAAGAGTCCCTTGTTATTATGCTTTGTTTTATGGATAAATATTATACAATTGATCTATAAAGTTTTATTCTGCTATATTTAGCTTCGCGTCTCGTTAGATCTGATGATCCGCGCCTGTCAACTCGACGTGATACGACCCTTCGGATCAAGTTACTGTTATAATAATATATATATATTATTATAACAGTAACTTGATCCGAAGGGTCGTATCACGTCGAGTTGACAGGCGCGGATCATCAGATCTAACGAGACGCGAAGCGTCGAGTTTGATCTGATGATCCGCGCCTGTCAACGAGACGTGATACGGCTCTTCGGATCAAGTTACTGTTATAATGATCAATTTATTATATACCCCCTTATAACTGGCTAAATATATTTAAATAAACCTTTAGAGATAAATTGGATAATATTAATCCATTAAACACAGCATAATAACAAGGGACTTTTTAACGCGCAATAAAAATAACGTCATATTTCTGCGCACCACGTCATCAGTTTCAGAGAGTGGTGATATGGATTCAGAAAACAACATGTTGGTGATCCGGAAAATCGGATCACGACGTCACGTGATAGCGTAAATTCAACAGTAAAATTGGATGATACACATTAGGTATATAATAAATATTTATTATATACCTAATGTGTATCACTCGATTTTACTGTAGATTTTATGCAGTCTTGTGACATCATGATCCGACTTTCCAGATCACCACACTGTGGTTTTCTGAATGCATGTCACCACTCTCTGAAACTGATGACGTAGTACACAGAAATATGACGTTATTTTTCTTGCGCGATAAAAAGTCCCTTGTTATTATGCTCTGTTTTCTCCTTGACAGGCGCGGATCATCAGATCAATCTCGACGCTTCGCGTCTCGTTAGACCTGATGATCCGCGCCTGTCAACTTGACGTGATACGGCTCTTCGGATCAAGTTACTGTTATAATAATATATATGTACTTATCGTTCAAAAGTTAAGGCCAAGGTTAACATTTTTTATTAAAGTGGGTCAAACTCTAAGGTAAATGTCAAATATTTCTACTAATTGAAATATCTTACCACAGTATAAACACATATGAAGGATGAAAGTCCTAGCACCAACAGTTCAAAAGTTATGGTCAAGATTAAAGATTGGAAATCTTTGGTACCAAGGTGGTCAACCTCCAAGGTCAAGAGGTCAAGCTTTGAGGTGCTCTAAGCAAGGTCTAGTCACAAGGAAAACACCTATTAAATATGAAATCCATAGCTCCACCCACTCAAAAGTTATGGGCAATGTGAAAGTTTTTGTGGACAAACAGAGGTTTATATAGTTTTTGCAATGTCCGTCCGTCTGTCTGTCTATGTGTTTGTCCACAAAATCTTTAACGCTGCTCATAACTTTTAATTTGATGACGCTATAATGGCTTTCAAATTTCGCAAGTTCTCTTCATTTGAGAAGACTTTCTTTGGGCACAAACATATTTGACCTCATGGCATTGACCTTGGTTTTTGATCTAGTATCATAAAAACTTACCAAACTTTAACCTTGGTCACAGCTTTTGAACAGTTGGCATTAGGGCTTTCATACTTTAGGTTTATATCAATTGTGACAAGACCTTTCACTGGTAAGCGTAATTCACGTATTTATTTCTTTATCTTGTCCTCTGAGTTTGATCCACTTGAAAAAAGTTAATCTTTGTCATAACTTTTGAATGGTTGGTGTTTGAGCTTTCATATTTCACAAGTAAATTCATTGAGACAAGCCCTTTCTTTGCTTTCTTTATCTTCTGACCGTCGAGTTTGTCTTGTATTTGATAAATGTATAACTTCGCCATCAGCTGCTATACGGGGGCATCAGTGTTTCACAAATATATTTCGTTACTATCTGCAATGAGTTTGATTACTTCGTGTTGCTCAAAATTTTGGTTTAACCATAAGGAATAGAAAATGGGGTTGGGTAGGTCACACTTTACGTAAAATCTCTAAACAAAATCACAAAACAGGCTCTGGATTGCAATCCACAAGGAAAGAGGAGGGTTGGGAGACCCAGGCAAACCTGGAGAAGATTCTTTGGAAATGTAGGCAAAAGGGGCAGGTTTTACCTTGACCCATTTGAAAGACATAGCCCAAAACAGAGTCCCCAGACGCGGTGTGATTGCGGTCCTATGTTCCCAAAAGAATGATAGTGATAGGTCAAGTAAGTTAATGCACTAATTAAAAAAATCTTAGAAATGCATGACACACTTACTGATATTTCATGAATTTCTGCTAAAAGTGTACATGTATGTTTGTCTTAGCGCACTATTATTTTCCTTCTTGGATATTTTTAAATACACTTTTTTAAAACCTTATAGAGTTTTGTAATGACTTGTGGGAACCCCGGGTCGTCGTGGTGTGAGACCGCCCTAATGATCAGGTAGCCACATCTCGTTCTCGAATCTAACAATACTTTTGAGTTCCAGATTAGGAATAACTGAGCCAAGACCTAATTTTGATTTGTCGTTGGCTGTACCAGTATATACGTTAGCTCAATAAAATTTAGTATAATGATTACTCTGTTGGTTAAGATTATTCTTTAAAATAATAAGTAAATAAAAATTAAACAAAAAAATAAAAGAAACACACACACAACAAATAACAAGAGATTCTAACAGGATTTTCCCCTTTTTATTCGTGCAAATATTTTTTTATATATCAAATGCCTATACACCGTACAGTAATTGTGTAAAAAATGATTTGCGGATTTTCAAAGTTCAAAAGGTTTCCTTTTTGTGCTCAAATTTTACATGATTATGTTCTTATATAAAAAAATCTTTGCTGATTATGCATCATTCCTCGTTTTTTTTTTCTAAGTAAGGACTGGCGACGGGGTTCCTAAGAAGGCGTCGATTCTGACATGTCAAAATGGCCTTAAACCATTCATACTCAAAACTCCAGGCCCAAAAAAGGGTCAAATTCTGTAAAATGCATCGTATATAGCCCCAGTCCATGGAAATACACATTCCTCTAAATCCGAATTTTCTTCAATTCAGCCAATTAAAGTAGAATTATACCTTAAAATTTCAATTTAATTTAACATTTACAATTAACAATTTAGTCCTCATACGCTCAATTAGCTTAATTCTGTTGGTGATACTTTTCACAGTCGCTGTTTACAAAACGAGTCCGCATAATGCTACTTTGAACAAATTGCGTTGGCTAGTCACTCGTTAAGGGATTAACTCAGCATTTTGGTGGAATTAAAATTGATCTTACTAGAGACGGTAAGCCGGTAACGAGTGTAAATCGTATTGCAATTTTCCACTTGTTTGCATAAATAAAGTTGAAGTGTTCTTCGGCCAACGATCTTAAAGCTTGTCGATACACATAATGATATTTGTGAAACTAACACCCAGGATGAACTTGGAAAAGAAGAAAAAACATGCTTTAACCCTATTTGTTCCTTGTTCGCTCCATTGGTGAAATATCAAAGCTGTCCTAATTTGAAGGGTCCTGGAATTCAAATATGTTGATTAAACTTTCTGTGTGTGTGTGTGTTTGTTCTTTCTGTGGTGTTTTTTCTAGCTTGGTCATTCAAACAGCGGGGATTATGTTAATTTCACTTACTGTGAGAGTGTTGTTTAAAGTTGTAAAATCAGACACATTAAAAAGGTCGCTCAAGTTTCAAGAGAGGTTTATTAAATCTACTTCTGTTAAATCGAAAAATCAATAGATAATGTTGGCTCTGGACGACAAATAAATTTGTATATCTATGAATTGACCAAAGCAAACAGCACTCTACATTAGAAGACATGCACCCCTCGTCATTCTATTTACAAAATGGCTTTTGGGTTCATTTTAGGACTATTCAAAATATAATTTTTAAAATTAAAAAAAATGCAACGAAATCTTTAAATTTATCATTATAAACTATTCATGCCCTCTTGAATTTGCAGGTTCTTGCCAGTAAAACAATTTGTAAGAGTAAACTTTGCTCACGTTATGTTGAATACACATTATAAATTAAAATACATGTATTCCTCAAAAGAAACTTTTCTTAATTTTTTTTTATTTTCTTTTTACGAGTCTAATTTTTTTAAAAAATTTTATACTGTAATCTTCTAATCATCACATTTGTCGACATAAATGGTGTCAAATTTGCCGATCACAGCAACCGTATTTACCAAAGGGACTAGGGGTCGATTATCTTATCCTCAAAGACTTGCAACTTTTGTGGCTTTTAATGTTATCATGAACATTGAGTAAATCGCAGATTACAACAAATTTAGAATTATCTCTTTAAATGCGAAGAATCAAACCTTTCCCCGCCCTTGAATTTGTTAAGCTGAGCAAAATTAACAGTTATTGGACACTTGTGGAATGCATGTTTACGTAATCATCTTACGAAATAGTACTGAAAAGAAGATTATAAGAATTTTGGCAATATAATTTATGTAATTCTATACGATATATATTTTTAAAACAAGTTTTACATTGTTAAGAATCTACATTTAATTTAGAGAACAATTGTACACTTATAAACATAAACAAGCCCCAATACCATTTTATTATAGAAAAGACTTCAGTCAAAATTTTAATTTTAAATATACCAATATATTCTTTTTTTTCAATTTTAAAAGTCGCATTTTTGTGAATTTCAAAATTATAATCATGATAAAAGAAGATGGGTGAGCAATACGTGCAAAATGCTTACATATAGCTTCAGATATTTAAATTTGTGAACAGAGTATTCAAAGTTAAATTCTCATTAATAAAATTTATGAAATTATAATAAACAATTTTTTTTTCTGTGAAAAAAAAAATCGGGGAAATATATTCCTCTATGAAAACATTAATATTGCATTCGTGGGTTTCGAACCCTAGCAATTAAAAAACTATAGGCATTTCGCCCTATTTGTTAACCCATCTTCTATCGTTTAATTTATTTTTAAAAAATAAATTATTTGAAATTCTTACCTAATGTGTTATCATTTTATGGTATTGATTAATGATTATCATTAAAAGAACATATATGTGTACGAGTATTTTACGATCTTCGTTGTTCATGTTCTAAATTTGTAATTTATTTGGGTGGATGTAAAAGTAAAAATGAGAGTCTAGCAAGCGACAATATATACCCGGTACTAAACTAATAAAAACAAGATGTGTTTGTGAAATACTATGCGCCCGGTGGCAACAAATTAAAGTTTAAAAAACATTTTTAGCATATAGGTCACAGTCAAGGTCACAAGGTCATTGATCTTGGTGTCATTTGAAAGAATTTGATTAGTGAAGTAAGCGTACCAAATATGAAATCTCTATCTCTCATGGTTCAAAAGTTATGGTGAAGGTTCAGAAAAGCTATCTTTAGCACATAGGACATAGTCAAGGTCACAAGGTCATTGATCTTGGTATTATGTGAAAGGGCTTAATTAGTGGAGTATGCTTGCCAAATAATAAGTCTCTGTCTCTCTTTGTTCAAAAGTTATGGCGAAGGTTAAAGTTTGCCGACAAAAAAACTATATTTAGCGTATAAGTCACAGTCAAGGTCACAAGGTCATTGACCTTGGTGTCATTTAAAAGAGCTTTATTAGTGGAGTATGCATACCAAATATGAAGTCTCTTTCATTCATGGTTCAAAAGTTATGGCGAAGGTTAAAGTTTGCAGACAAACAGATAAACATACAGACAGAAAAAAACAATATATGGGTCGGATCTTTCGATTCGGGCGCATAAGAATAAATGTAATTCGGTTGGTTTAGATATATGGCACTATTTTGTTTAGAATTTTTACATACATTTTCATTTTGAGATCAAGGAGACAAAGTTAGAAAATATTTACTACTAGAGAGCTTAAAACACGTAACATCATTGGCAAAACATACATAACAATCAATGTTTACACAATTTTTGTTGTGACAAAACGCACTACTTTTTAGACGACAACAGAGGTGTAAGCGGAGCGCGCCCTCTGGTGAGAGATTGATTTTGAGGCTGTTAATCGAAAATGAAATTAGTGGTTGGAGCGTCTGCTCTCGAGTCGCAAAGTAGGGGGTTGATCCTTACGTCGCGGGTTCGATTCCCACTGTGGGACAGGGAGACCGGTCCTTCGGATGAGACCGTATACCTGTAAACCGAGGTTCCGTGTCGCAGTAGGTGCTGGCACGAAAAAGATCTCTCCCTGCTCTATGGCCGCCCAAAGTGTCAAGTATAGTACAAAATTTGTAGCTCTCCACCGGCAAGTGTTGGCGTCTCCATATACATGCATGAGTGAAAAATTCTCGAGAAAGGCCGTTCAACAACATACAAACAAACAAGAACGATTATTTACTATGCGAATAAAATCTGAATATACGGACATCACCTTTTACTCAGTGTACATATATTCCTAAAGGAGAAAGTAGGAACTTTGTTGCAAGCGCTTTTGAGTTTATTTGCAAAGTTTCCTCTATTTTTTTTTAACTGACTCTGACTACACTTAACCAAATTTTAGATATCCATTTGTCTTGTTTGATCACGTGACCGATAATCTGTAACAATTTTGTAGAAAAAGGCGCGGGATTTTGATTGATGTATCGCAAATTTTCCTTTAAAAAGATGACCAAAGACAAACAAAATTCCTCGGACAAGCGCCGTTTCGACACAACTACCCGTTAAATAAAAAGTCTGTCAACATTAGAATTGTTTAGAAGGCTCGACCAAAGTTTATGAATCGCCGCAATGGAACGCGAATTGTCTGGTCCCTAGGAGATATGCCGGGTAAGGGGGTCCGGCTTGATAGTCAAATGAGCAGGTACCCCGTCGTAGAAAACCAGCGGATGTTTGCTGAAAACCACGTTATCAATGGTCGGCTCTGCCAATTGATTTTTGCCTGGTTTAATTGGTATTACGGTATCTAGAATACATACTTTGGACAGGCTGTTTAGGGATTTAGCCAGACTTAACTGTGATCCATGAATATATAGTCACATAATGAAAACCCGAGAGATTTCAATCTCCTGGGATTAGATTTTTACAAGTTTTTAAGTTAAGTGGTTCTCGGTTTAAAGTGTTGTTGATAAGAATCGCGTTTCTCTTTGGTTTAAAACATATATACCCGATATCAATAGATTATATATATACTAGCATACATAATATATTTTACTCTGTTTACATATTTCGACATGTAGTTTATTTATTTATGAATTCATTTTTTTAATCCTAGTTCAAGTTTAATTTTAGCCATTTTTGATTTGGAAATCAAGATCAAATTAAATATCGGTATTTTTTCTGCGGATCCCCTAAGGAAAAATATATATAAAAAACAGTAGCAGTTTATAAAGTCAATTTTAAGTTTAATTTTAGCCATTTTTGATTTGGAAATCAAGATCAAATTAAATATCGGTATTTTTTTGCGGATCCCCTAAGGAAAAATATATATACAAAACAGTAGCAGTTTTATAAAGTCAGTTTGAAGAGAGCAATTTTTAAAGTCATTTTATACTGACAAAACAAGAGTAGTTTATTATAAAGTCCCATATACAAAACAGAAGTAGTATATTAAATAATGTAATACAAAACAAGAGTAGAATGTAAAGTGATTTTTTTTAAGGGTACGGAATATTAAGGAATTTTATGCATAAATAGAGCAGTTTATAGTCTATCTAATTTAAAATAGGAGCAACCTGACCAAAGATAAATTGTTATTGATAAATATAGTCGGGATTGAACTTATTTAGCATCGTTGATGTCGACAATATAGTTGACACAGATGCCCTCTAAAGCGGTATTTATTATCGGCTACAGCAGCGGCCAGGGAAATGAGGGTGTATTATTTACTGTTCCGATTACCTATTAAATCTGTCTTTATAGAACTGCATAAAAGCCATAGATAAAAAGTTAAAACAATCAAAATTGTTTTATATTGCATAGTACATCGTAATTATCATTAGTTATGTGATGATAATAATGATTTTTTTCCCCCGTTATCCAAAAGGTTTACAAGAAATGCTCCTTAGAATGTGAAAATAGAGAAATATGTGTTCTAAATTTTACAGACACAAATGTCACATTACTTTAATATTTTCGACACCACTTGACATTTATTCTGATTCCCACTGTCTGCAGAAATCATCTACATCATCGAGTGTCATAGATAATCTCACGTTGAAAATTTGCGGCCAATTAAAATTTTTGCAATCAATATCTTGTTCATGTATACTGTTTCCGTCCGTCGCATAGTGTACCGTAGTAACGTAGCTGCAGAAATGTAATTCTGGTGCTGAAAATAACGATATTGAAACTTTTTTTGAGAATGTAAACATACCTCTTGACAGGACTGTTCAAGATTTTTCAAATACATGTAATAACTTTGGTTATAGATTTTTGTATAAATAATAATATGTATTGTCAATGGTCGCGTAGGTAGCGATAGAGATGTAGGTTTAGAACCACAAATCACCACCTTCCAATTGAAACAGGTAGATGCAATGGTACTCAGAGAAATGAAAGAGTTTGTAGCTTATACAGTAGTAACCAGATAGGAGATGAATATCATTATATCTTAGAATGTAGTGCTTTAAACCAACTGAGGAAAGTTTATTTGAACTAAAAATTTTGCTCTAATCCAAATATTATCAAGTTTTGTAAAGTCATGTGCCAAAATGATGTTGATTCGTTGAAAAAATCATGTACATTTATTCGTAAAATTTTAATATTGTCTGTTCTTCTTAATTATCACCTTCTCCTTGACCCACTGTTATATATATGTTTTATATGTTTTTGTACCTCATGTACCATTTACATGGTTTTGAGTGAATAAATTGAATTGAATTGAATTGTTATGGTTTTACATATTAGTCTTACCTTTATAGTCAACGACTATTGCATGTAAAACCATAACGCTATGTGAACAGTAGTAACAGTACACATACATGTATGTATTATCATAGTTGAACAGATTCTGAGAACACTGTATTTGTGCTCTTCGGTCATTTTCAACGTGCTGATCTGTGTAACATTCTCGCTATTTTTGACACACTTGTCATCGGTACAGTAAAATATTCTGCAAAACTTTTTTTAAAAATTAATCGATTATCTCGCGTGTGTTCATAATATTACAAAATCCGTCAATAGGGGATAAAAAGTGTTTCATCAGACTGTTAAGCATGCTATCGTATTTAAAATAAAAATGTACGAGTACATACATATTTTGTATATATTTAAAGGCCTATTTCTCAAGTCACAGGAAATGTATACTTTGACGAGGAATCAGTTGTACAAATCTGCATTTACATTTATAAATCAGTGCAAAGTGATTAATTACAGTTCAGGAAAAAAATTTAAAAATTAACCATTTTATTTTACTCCGTTTTCCAATTAAGCTAAATACATAAGCATGATTTTCTACATTAACTTGTATATTTAATAGCGCATATTTTCTTTAAAGCCATATTTTAGAGTCCCTTTAACACATACATTTTATTTATTTTTTTATTTCTTCATGCAGTGTTCACAAAATAAAACTTCATTGATTTCTCGATTTTTACTTGCGATTTTTTTTTCTTTACTTTTTACAAGTATATTGTTCTTTATGTAATAATCAAACTCGACTGCAATTTTTTTTTATATATATCTATTAATGGCTTTATTAAAGTAGGCCTAATTCAAATGATAAAAAATCGTTTTCATATACCGCCAAAATTTTCTAACGTGTCAGCCAGTGTAGGAGAGGTGTACACTGAGAAAAATATTTTACGTCGGGGCGGGGTTGGAGGGAATATAAATCAGCGAAGAAAGAGTGTTCGGGGGGTTCAGTGGATAGTTTAAAACTATTGTATTCGAAAATTCAAAGTCGTTAGATTTAGTAGGGAAAACTAACAAAATGAAACTGTTAACCACTTTTAACTTTAACCTCTACTTTAAGTAAAAATCAACCATAATATAATGTAGGTTTTCATGATTGCATAGTAAATGAAGGGTGCCTACAGATTTATCAAATTCAAGAAATGAATTCCTTTAATGATACTTTATAACTTAAGCTTGTTAAATGTGAAAAACCATATTTTAAACTGTCATTTTCAATGAAAAATTAAGAAAATTAGTCATGAATATGGGAGTTTTTTGCATATCACACAAACAAAATGTATCCAGACTGCCTACAGTTTTTCAGAAAACGGTAATTTGTATGTTCTTGGTCTCCTCTTTTAAATAATGTTAAATTTAATATAGGTAGCCGGACTACTTTTCAGGTGATTTCAAATTGAATTCCAAGAAAATACTTTATTTTTATATATTTTTAGGGGAAAAAGAAAGTTGAAAGTGGTTAATTAATTAGCACCAAAAAGTTTTAAAATTTATTTAAAAAATTTCTGTTGTACATTTATATATTTTTCTTGAAATAATTTTCACAAATTTTAAAATTTATTTAAAAAACTTACAATGATAATTTCATTGCAAAATACACCCCCTCCCACTTTATGACCCGATTCCGGTGGTAGTTAGATCATAAATTGAAGTATCTATGCACTAAAACAATTTATGGTCAGCAATTTGGAGTGGTTAATTGTGTTGAGTTTGTAATGAATGGGGGACCAATAATCGGTGAGGGGGGGCTAAGTATTTTATATCCGCCTGTTTATGTCCATGTTTGGAGATTACAGATAACTTTATCTTTTTCAATCCGTGATAATTCACCAAGTGTTCTAAAATGACAACAGAAAAAATCTATTGTATTGGTATTGTGAATGCATTTTAATATCTATGCATATTTAAACTAAATTATATTAATAAATCGAGTTTTATGCTTTTTTTTATCGTTACAAACTGAAGTTTTACATGTAATTGTTTTTTTTAAATTCCTTGAAAGATGCATGAATTGTTAGATTAAACAAGTTTATAAATGCTAATTTGCATTATATGGTTATGGTGAGTTAAAACAGGTTTTATTTGCTATCCAATCATTTAAAAAAAACGGTTAAAATTTTATTGAAATAGTTTATGATTCAAATTGTATAATAGATAGAAAGAAATTTGTGTATATTTGTAAATTATAAATAATTTGATAATATTTATATTTGTAAATTAAAATAAAAATTTCTACATATAAACTTCAGACCGGTATGAAAACAGTCCTTATTCCGCGATTATTTTTCTTTCTTTTCTAACAAAGTTTTTTGAAGGTTCTTGATCTTTTTAGTAAAGTGGCAAAAGTTCATTAGTAAAATAAACTTTTATGACATCGATAATTAGTTGTAATGATTTGTCAAAACACGGGTATCCACGTGCCGAAATCGTCAGTGTAGTTTTACACCCAGCACGCGGTTCCAGGACCCTGGGGTGAAAGTAACAATCAACAGCCGTGCACAGGTGTAAAATAGGTGATCATCATGAACCGGCGAATCTCATGCCTCAAGTCCATTTTCTGTTCCCAAGAATAACCAAAAATAATATAATAAAAGCCCCAAGGCAAGAATCACAAATATAGTAAGTGGAATTTAGACTGCTGTAAAGACCATGTAAAAACTTTGTTCTTATAATGAGTTAACTGGTTGGAAAGTGCTGGGCTTTCTTTCTTCAGGGGATTAGCTCGAACAATGGCCACAATAGGTGTGTTGATAGAACAAGCGGAAAAATGACCCGTTAACGTATTAGCAATCTAGATACAATTATATTCAAGGATCAGTTTTTGATTGGGTCTCTCAAAAATATATAAGAGGGTTAATAAGAAGTGGGCTTGATTAAGACACATACTTGTGTCCAATAAGCCGAACGGAAGTTATCTACAAGTTTTTCTCATATCTTGAAGTTTTCTCTTGAGATAAGATTTGCAGTGCTTTGGATAGACCCCTGTCAAAATCGACTTAGCGTGGTTTCTGTTCCAAAAAGAGGATAAGGGACCCACAAAGGGATTGTCACTGATTTTTGTCATAATTCTGTCACCGACAAAAACCGCCAGTTTATTTTTTGTTGTAGATGTAGGATATTGCCTTGTGTATATCGTTAAGGTGTGACAGGTAACTTTGACACGAGTGTCCCCCTCTACCGCCTGGACAGTTAATTTTGGACAATTTTGAACTCTGTTGGATCGTTGGACGTGTAATAAACTGTCTTAGATAATTGTCAGTTGTAACATTATGTGATAGAGAAGTTCCGTGCATGATTGTGATTAGTTTGAGCGCAAAGTTTTCAAAATGTTGGAAGTGGAGGGATTCAGAAGAAATTTTTCTAACACGGGTAAGCATACTAATAAAATAATGAATTGGAAGTTCACTCTAAAATAAATTAAATGTACTTGTAAAAACCACCAATTTACTAAATACAATATAAAATATGTCATGAAAGTAAAAAAAAAATATACTGAGGAAAATAAAATTTGCACCTAAAGGAAAAATCCCTTTTTTAAAAAAAAATCATTTTTATTTTTAAATATTATAATTTTTGAAATCCACAGTTAGCATTCACATGCTGAACTTTTGATTGTTATAAGACTGAGCTTGGAACAATCAAAAATTTTTGTGTGGTTTTTGAAGGGCATACTAATCCCAGACGGATATAGAAGCTATTTTATCAATAACTCAGGGACTTATTTAAAGTGTCAGGATTATTTTTACATATTGTAGGATGGAAAGAGGGGAGGGGGAACCGAACAAAAATTACACAGCTGTCCAGTGTTAAAATAAATTATTTTATTCAAATAAAATTTTATCAAAATGTTTAGAATTTTAATATTTTTTCTATAAGACTGTCATTAAATTTATTTAAAAATAATCAATATATAATTATTTATAATCTAAATGATTTATATAAAATGTCTTTTATATATCTTTTTTAGAAAACTAAATTCATTTAATTTTATTTTCATTATTTTATTTATTTATTTTTTGTTTATTATATATATATTTTTTGAATACTAGTATTTGAACTGCATTATTTAGCGTCGGAATTTTTGAGATCTGAACCCTTTTTAAAAAAATCTCTATAACTTAACCGAAATGAAACAAAAATTGCTTTGAAAAAAAAATCGTAAGATGTATTGCTTAGAAGGTGGACGCATACCGATAATGCACGACTTTCGAGGGAGTTAAACCAAAAGTCAGGATTACTTGTTTGACAGGTGTTGTAGTAGTTTAAACTAACTGCACATATTCTAGGACCAAGACTAAACGATTTTGAAATTCTAACGAATTTTGTTTGTCCCCCAGGATTTGCTCAACCACCCCAGATCATCTACACAGGCACAAATAATGCGACAGTACATCCTGTTTCCCATCATCCCTTTCTTCCTCTGAACCAAGGGCAACCATGGTTACAAGAGCAGGAAGGAGAGAGGCCATCACGGTCACCTGACACGGGGAGCCAATCAGCAGAGGAGGATGAAGATGATGGTAAATAATCTACAGCTTTACGAATTAGGCATTTATCCATTGAAATGTAGAAACCTTTTATATATTGATGGAGACACCGACAAGAAGAAACACTGTGAATATGAAATGATTAATTGAAAAATATACACAATTGCATAACCCAATTGCTCAAAGATCACTGGTTTTCACACCAATTAACACATGCTGGGTATCAACACCCGAAACACAATGTCATTTGTTATATGTATAAAGGATTCAATAAATACAATTTCTTGAGTGTTATAAACATTTTTTATGTATAGGTCACTATAGTTGTATAAATAATTGCACCACACAAATAGAAGTAAAACTACATGTATTTATTTTATAGAATATTATAATAAAAACACAAACAAAAAAAAACTTTTTTACAATTTGTATTTGTTTCAGCACTAAAGATACAGAATTGCACTTCATTTAAAACATGCTACTCAAAAAGATATAAAAATGTCTCTTCGCTAGCTTTAAATATTAGAAATAAAATAAACAATCTTTTTCCAGAGTATCGCCCTTTCACGCCACCGCCGCCCCGTGAGCGCCTGAGCTACACCCGTTATCAGTTAGAACTGCTGAACTGCATCTATAATCACGTGAGGTATCCCAACAGCACCCAAAAACAACTGATCGCAAAACGTGTCGGTATCACGAGAGAACAGGTTAAAGTAAGTAATAATTCGCTAATACAAATACAGGCATTCACGACTTATAATCACCTTATACATTAACAAGTGAAAAATATAAATACATGTACATTTTTAGATATGGTTTCAAAATAGAAGACGGAAAGACGTTGTTGGTAAACAAGAAGAAAAATCAAAACCGGAAGACCCAGAAAGTCCAGACGACAAGAATGGTGAAAGTGACAAAAGTGACGTCAGTGATAAGGTTCATAATGGCGACAGTGACTCGGGAGTGAGTGACACCGGAAGTTCTAATGACGAACAAGAAAAATCAATGGTCCCAACAGTTGTACTCAAAAGTATAATAGCCGAACTAAACAGATTTGAAAAAGATGCGCTAAAACCGAAAAAGAAAACGAAAAAGAAGTCTAAAACCGTGAAGAAGAAAGAGCTTAAGGCCAGCCTTGCGAATGCTTTGTTGCAAGGCGGCTTTGATATTGTCAACCCTCCAAATCAAGTTGTGCCTTCTGCCAGAGGACAAAAACATGTTAACAAATTCTCACATTGCTCAAAATCCTCAGCTTTTGAATCTCCCAGAGATTCATCCAAAACCGTTCCAAATATATTTGACTTTCAGTCAATTGGTAGTGCCGCCATGATGCGAAGTCCAACTCGAGCATACATGTCGAACACTCTCGGGTTGCCGACAGGTGCCCTTGGATGTGATTTACCAGTATTGTCTGACTTACTGACCGCAAGTGCTGAACAAAGGAAGGAACCTGGTGAAACACGCAGTATTCCATGCAGAAACCCAAACAGTCCGATGGATCGAGAGCGACGCGGCGAATTCTCACCAAACCACCCACATTTTCCATCCCCCTACTCCAATCCCTATGGCTATATTCACCCCTACCATTTTTTAGCTGAGCCAGGTTTTATGCTTTCCACGTTACGACATTCGGAACCCTACAGACATTTTGGTCACTACCCACCCATATTCTGTTCCGAACCGTCGTCATTTCACCAGATCACTCCTGCACATTTAAGCAATCCGTATTATTCGACAATTTCGCCCGCTTCCTCGCTTCCGTGGAACAATCATAATTTTTCATCTTCCTCCTCAAATGACTCTACTTACGAGCAGTTATAGGGAGGGAAATCATCCATAAAGACAAATTCTGCATGTGAAATTTTTGCCTGAGCGGGTTCAACAGAAGCAATGCTTTGTCAAATCTAAAGATGTATGTATTTATTGTATATGACAATCTACCTCAATACAGAATTTCGCTCATATTTATTTAGCATACAGCGGTGCTACACTTTTTTGTCACTTAAAAAATAATTTGTGATTCGTGTTTTACTTTGCATATGTACAGAAGACAATGAATATGAATTGTTTTGAAAAATTCATGAAAATGTAATGCAGTTTTGTGTTTTGTGTTGCTTTTTTTTTTACAAATATAATTAAGAGAAAAAACAGATTGGCATGGAATACAGTATCAATACATGAAAAAGCAGCGCCTAGTTTATTTCCTCACTTGGTATTTGCATTAAATATAACAAATTTGACTCACATAATAACTCTCTGATATAACAATGCAAACGAAGAATGGATCGTAACTTAAAAGCTAAATGCAAAAATTTACCTAACTTACACAGCTCAGAAAAATTTTGTACACTCAATAATTGGACTAGTTTGAATGCTGGTTTTTTCCAGTAATAAAACGTCCTTGTAAAGGGGACAAATTAAAACAAAATGAAATTCGTCTTCTATGATATTTTTACAAAATTCACAAAAAAATTCCCAATTTTCTATGCCTGCCAGTTTATGCAAGGTTTGGGAAGACAATCTATATACTTATTTGTTTTTTATAAAGATTAGGTAAAATAATATTGCAAGGTTAAATAATCTACAATGTGTCTGTAAAAAATACATTTTGTTGAACAATTAATTTCTGCCATGAGATTTTGTATGAAATTATCTTTTATTCTTTGTTTGATTACAGGAAATTGTTTACAAATCATTTCTTTGTCTTGTTCAAGCCCTGTTCTCATAAAGTTTTTGTGATATGGAAATTTCTGCAGGTTCGAACAAATATTCATAACAAAAAAACACAAAATTTAAAAATGAAAAATGACAATTTTCATAGGCAGTCTACCAGTGTGATTTCCATATTTAATAAACATTTACTTTTTCAATATGGCGCATTGTGTCCCCCCCATATTTCACAACCGTAATTCAATATGCTTGCAACATAAGTATCAAAAAGTGAAAATTCTGTTGGTGATACCCTGGATTGCCAGCTGTTTTTGTGTATTATTAAACATTTTTTATTGATATATATGTCAACAATTTCAATTGGTTCACCATTTAAATGCCATTTTTCTTCCTTACGTATAGGGTACTTCTGTATGGCACATTGTTTCTACTCTCTTTCTTGATTTCACACTGTATGGAAATTTCTGTAGGTTTTCAGGGGGAAAAAACACAAATTTTGAATTTTGACATCTACCATGCTAATTCAACAATGAACAGTTTCGATTGATTGTATGTTGAAATGAATGAATTTTTCACTCATATGGAGACCAACAGTTTTTAATTGACCATGTTAATTTAATAATGAATGAGGGGAAAATAAATCGAAGCTACAATGTTATCATCTTCATTGCAACCTATTCTTTTTAAAGAAGAATACATCGCAACCATTTAAGTCAGCACAATATACGTCAGCATAATATTAAGTTAATGTATAGAACTAACGAGTTTCGGGTTGAGTCTTGCCCTCGAATCCATTCAACATGAATATATTACAGCTTGTCACGTAGTTACAGAACTGTGGTTTTCTGGATAAAAATATAATGACCGAACGGAGAGCTACAGTGCCACAAATTGAAAAAAAATATATATTTATTGCGCACAAAAAAGTGCGCTTTTTCTAAATTTATTTTTCCATGTTTTTAATATTGTCAACTCAAAATATTTCTAATCGTATGTTCCTATTGTATTCTGTTACTGCTTCCACAACAAAAGATTTCTTATAATTGTTGTTAATAGCCCTACTGGCCCTGAAATTGAGATCATCGAACATTTCGTCTTTTTATACTGCCATTTTGGATTGCAAGATTCGATTTCTATTCAAAATTCGATTCAATTTAAGGGGCTCCGTGCAGATGTCAACTACGAGAGTACTTGATACATTTTAATTTTTTTGAAATCTAGCTTTTTTGCAACTGGGGTAAGAACTTGGAAGAATTTATCCAGAATCAAGCGCAACTTATTGTGCGCAATAAATATACACTTTTTTTCTTCAATAAGTGGCACTGTAGTTCCCCGTTTGTCAGTGAGAGATAATCCGCAGCTGATAAAATATTGAAAATATTACAAACTTTTGTCCATTTTTATTTTATCGTCGATTTCCCTTACTTCTGCAGTGATATGCCCTTATCACCTGCATATGGGTTTTATACATGTATCTCTCATTAAATTCGATACATGTCAGCAAGAGCATACTCTACGTAAGAACAATTTATAAAACGAGGTAAGTTATTGAAAAACGAGTTGATGAAACAAGAATATCAACAGTATCATTTTATAAAATCATCATCTCGTAAGTTCTATGGTCGATACAATGACTTTGCCAGCAAGTACTGAATTGGTGACAGATTTTCCCGTTGAATTCTCGATCATGACAAGGACCACACGGCGGGTATAACGGCAGGGAATGCTCTCTCCTCCATGGCACCTGGTCCCACCTATGATGTTTTGGAGGTCAATGTTTGCTCTGCTTCTTTGTATTGTTTGAATAAATTTTTGAGGTTGAATACTGTTCCGTTTTCCCCATATAATTCATTTTATAGGAATATTCAGATTATGGGAATAAAGATGAAATTCATGATGTCATAATGCATTAACTAGCAAGAAATGTGTCAACTGCATTTAGCAAAGTGTCACTTAGGGATAACTTAATCTGGTGTCTGTCTGTCACACCTTATACATGTACATGTACCTCTATTTCAGAAATGTAAGAGATAACCCTTGGTGTACCGCTTCACGTTACAAAATTGGTGTAGTGACTCTGGTGCTGGTGTTGCTTAAATTGCAATGGTTGCATACCTCATAACCATTTAACTTTGACCTACTTTATAAAATTGTTCATAGTGCATTTTTACTTTAAGAGATAACTAAAGTCTATGCTATTAAGAAAGTGCACCGTTTGTCACATTATTAGAGAACACTAAGCTTTGCAATACTTCCGACAAGGGGGGGAAGTGCATTGTAAACCAAAACTAGAAGGGAACTGCCTCGCCAGTGAGCTAGCTTTTCTGGTGATGGTAGAGTCTTGCTTTATTTCAGGCAAGTTAAGCTTTATAAGCCTGGATTATTTGATATTTCACGTTACAGTCACACCTTATACATGTACATGTATCTCAAGAAATGTAAGAGATATGGTGTATTGCTTGTAACTATGGCTTTTGTAAATTGCCATGGTTACATACCTCACAACCATTGACCTTTGACCTACTTTATAAAATTGTTCATAGTGCATTTTTACTTTAAGAGGTAACTAAAGTCTATGCTATTAAGAAAGTGCACTGTTTGTCACATTATTATTACGTTAAACACTAGCGTTGCAATCCATTTAACCTTGACTTTTAGGGCTTTTACCTACTTTGCCAATTTTTTTTTCTATTTTCTCTGAAGGCAAATGCATGAAGTTTAATGCAAGTAGCAAATAAATTACTGACCAATACCAGATTTATGCAGTCGACAAAGGTGCAAGTGCATTGTAAACCAAAACTGAGAAGTTAAGAAATTTACTGGGCCAAAAAGGCTCTTTAATAGAGAACCTTGCTTTCTTCATAACATAAGCTTTACAATCCAGCTTATTCATTTGATATTTCTCTTCAAAACCAAGCTGTCATTCCTGTGGAAATAATTATGTAAAGTGTTTGCTAAAATTAGAATATCTTCAATTTGGTAAACATCAGTAATATAACGGTTGAACAATTTCCATACCATAACCGGTAGTCAAGTTTGAGCCTGCTTAACAGAAATCAAAAGTTGCGTGTTTAACAAAACATTTGGCAATATTATGGAGTTTTAAGGGACCATATAAGTAAGAGGCAAAAAATGAGTGCCAATTGTAGGCTTCTTGAAAAGCACATTTCCACTGGTAAGAAAATTTCAATGTAATAATAATACGGGTGCCAATTTCTCAGAGAGACATAGACCAAATTGTATGAATCTGTCAAAGATACTATTTTTTAAATATTCAGATAAACTCCTTTTTTCATGTTGGCGCTGAAGCAATATGTTATCAAAACCTCAATTTATCAAAAATTAATTATTAAAATTATTTATGTTAAACCTTATAAATATGCAGAAACTGTAATATGGCATCTATAATTAAAGATTTTAAAATCAAAAGTCCAATACAAAGATAAGAACACATTTTGAATTAAATATGTTATATTTGTTCTAGATATCTTTATTCACATGACAGCAACAACATAGAACACAGAAACTGTAATAATCATAATTAAAGATTTTAAAATATATATACAAGTATAACATTTTGAATTAAATATGTTATATTTGTTCTAGATATCTTTATTTACATGACAGCAACAACACAGAACACAGACTGGTCAATCATAATTTACTTCAGTCACTTTTTCACTCAGCACTTTTACAGTGTTGCACCTTGAACATAATTCACAATATCAATTTCCAATATTTGAGGGAATTACATGTAATATATCTGGGACATTACAACAGTTCTCGTTCATTCCGAAATCACATCCCACTTTTATGAATTCTGTATCATCAAACCCAGATCACACTTGAGAAAAGTTCTACTGTCTCCGGTTTTACTATCTTACTATTTACAATGTCCACATCTGTACCCTTCCTAATTGTCCTTCCTCCCTGACTGTCCCCTCTACTCCTGATACTCCTTGACTGTCCCTTCTACTCCAGATAAATGTCCCTCCCTCCCTCCCTGCCCCCTCTACTCCTGAGACTCCTCTGTCTCCATGTCCTCAGCCTCTTCCTCCCCCTCCTTTTCCTCCTTTTCTTCCTCTCCCTCCTCCTCCTCCTTTGTTTCTGTGTGCTCCTCAGGCACTTCTACTTCCTCCTTTGGTTCTGACTTCTTCTTGGACTTTTTCTTGTCTTTCCCTTTAAGAGGAGGTCTTCCTCGTTTTCTTCCAGTGCTATCAGAAAGAAGAATTTATAACTAGGCATACTTTTAAGACTGCTGATTATGACTATGATATAGTTGTCAACAAATATATGATCATGTGTTTGATTAGTCAAATACTTGTTTGAAGGTCCCAAGAATTGAATCCTAAAATAAGTACTAGAGTATTAAGAAAAATTCTAAACTTTACATTTCTTAAATGTTATCTTTACTTGTTAAGAAAATGATACTTTCAGAGACCATCATACTGTTATCTCAGTTAACTTTCTTGGATTAAAGACCCTGTTCTGGTTTGACAATAATTGGAGTGAAAGTCATTACATGTAGCATCCTTCACAGTAGTGAAAATGATTGCATTGTTCGTAATCAAAGGAACATTGTTAATGTCAAAATTCCCACCAATAATATTGCGAAATCTATTTAATATCAAAATATGTTATATCTGTTTATTTTTTAAAACTTTTTACAAGTTCTAATTTACCATAGACACCTATCAGATTCAGTATCATGTGACCCCTATTTAACTACACTATAGTGGACATTTGTACTCTGAGGAGTCTTTTTTACGTCTGTTTTATTGCCTAATTACATGTACGACCTTTTTAAAAATTATTCAATTATTTATCAATGTTTATATGTTTCGAGAATAGAATATACATGTAATAATGTTTCATTATTAAGAAATTTAGATAAGTGTTAAAAAAAATACTTTAATATGTTTAAGTCAACTCTGTGAAACTGAATTTAGGATCACCCATGATAAGATCATGAAAAAAAATAAGTTTAAATTCTGGTTTCCTGAAAAAAAATGAGGTACCGGTTATTTGAGTACTCCATCAAAGAGGCAGGTGAGTAACTAGTAGTTACTAAAAATTGATCAATTTGACAACCCTATAGGTTATAAAAAATGAAGGGAACAAAAGCTCTAGATAATGAAGAAAAAATTAAATGGCTATAAGGTTTAGAATTATTCAGTAAGAAAGATAACTCTTGTGAGATACTCTTACCCTTTTGAGGAGGACTTGGGGGTCTTGCTGGTCCTGGAGGGTTTAGGGGTCTCTGGTCCTTTACAACTCTTACACTTCCAGTGGCCCGTGGGGATGGACTTTAGTCCCACACAGAAGGTGTGGTACCCCCGGTCACAGAGGTCACAGAACATCATCTTGTCCTGCCAATCAGAGAGAATATACATGTAGTTAAACAATCATAGAGGTCACAAAACATCATCTTATCCTGCCAATCAGAGAATAGAATATAGTTAAACGATCACAGAGGTCACAGAACATCATCTTATCCTGCCAATCAGAGAGAATATAGTTAAACGATCATAGAGGTCACAGAACATCATCTTATCCTGTCAATCAGAGAGAATATAGTTAAACGATCACATAGGTCACAGATCATCATCTTGTCCTGTCAATCAGAGAGAATATACATGTAGTTAAACGATCAAAGAGGTCACAAAACATCATCTTGTCCTGGCCAATCAAAAAATATAGTTAGACACATATAAAAATAAAGGTGTGGTACCCCTAATAACAGAGGTCACTGAATATCATCTTGTCCTGCCAATCAGTAAACAAATATATAGACATGTATAAAGACAAAGGGCAAATCATGGACAATGCACATATGATCAAAAATCTTTTTTTATTTGAAATTTAAAAAAAAATCAATAATTGATTAAGACTGTCAGTTTTATTCCTTAATTAAATCATAAAATATTCATTATTCAGTTATCAGACTGGGTATACACTGAAGAATATTAAAGCAGTAGCTGTGATCTACAATTACTGCACACTTGCTTTTTATACATCAGAGATGACATAGATCTATAAACTAGTCAATACATGTATTACAGCAGGGAACATAAATATCACTGCCCACTTGTTCTCTGTACATTGTCTGTAAGATGTCTATATACTGACCTCATCATACGGATCCATACACTCCACACAGGTCTTACAGTCCATACACTGCCAGGGGTACGTCCTAATAACCACCACCATCTCATTGGTCAGATCTAAACAGGCGGGGTGTCCTGTAATTATAACAAAGTCATAGCCATAAGAGTTGGGATGTCATTGAATAGCTATAAATAGCTTGTCTATGATAAAATTCAATTTTCTCTTGCTTTCCATATTGGATATTTTCTAAATCTATCACATTTTTTTTTCTTGATAGATATACATGGACAAATGACCATAAGAAAATCTTGAATTTAAAAAGCAAATACTGTTGATCACTAAATTTTTGCTACACCTTATTTTCGCCAGATAGTCATTGACTCTTTATTAGCGAGCCATAATTTTTACTTTTTTACGCAAGAATGATATGTTTGTGAGCTTATTGTCTCCTCTAATTATGCAAAAATAAAGTTCTCGCAAATAAAAAGTGATTTACAGTTCTGTTTTTGAAAAATAATAAAACAAAATTGGGTGAACAGCAATTGCATTTCTCATAACTCTTTCTAATGACTCTTTGAGAAAAGCTTACCTCCCTTGCTGCATTCAGAGCAGACAACAAGATCAGATTCACTTTTGACCTCTCCATTTTGACTCTGGTGACAAATGGAACAGATGCTGGGATCAACTGGGGCTGCTTCCTAAAAAAAAAAAAACAAGCATGAAAATGGACAATGATCTGCATTTAACTGGTATGTTCACAAACTCTTTTTGTTATGTTCCGTATGGTCACCTTCAGTAATGAGTATCATATTTATACAGTGTACAAAAATTGACAAAATATTTACCACAAAAGGCTCATAGGTTATTATGCTCACCAAGATACTTTTCTCTTCATGACAGAATTTGTAGAAAAATGAAATTTTAAACTAATTAGCATCAATGTCTACCAGATCAAGCAGCCAAAACCTTAAATTGAGAACAGACTCAAGTCAAATTTAGATTTTAAATATCTCAATTCTAATCTAACAAAAATGTTTTTAAAAGATGCGTAGATTCAAACTCATCATAAGTTATATTTTATATCTAAATTTATATCAAAGTTTCTCTTACCTATTCAAATTTGAATACATGCATTCTTTTCTCTTTAATTTATATCACAAACACTTGTATATTTTATCTCTGATAATGGGAATTTCGAGGAGGAAATTTCAGAGTCCATATTTCCCATTGAATTTATGTAATTTATAATTTATTTTCTTACTTTGTTTTCCCTTTTTTCCTTTCAAATCCACATGTTAATTTGTTCAATGATTGTGTACATTAATTTATTTCTTTAATTAATATTCATTTTAGTAACTTTTTTTTTTCAAATACACAAGTTGTTTCACTTGTATCCTTCCATCTATCTTTTCCTCCACTTATCCCTTCAGAACCACTATCTGACCTTGATTTCACCTTGAACTACCTTTGTTTCACCTGTCTTTTTCTCTCCATCTTCCACTCCACCTGACCCCTCAGAACCACTGTCTGACCTTGATTTCACCTACCTTTGTTTCACCTGTCTTTTTCTCTCCATCTTCCCCTCCAATGGACCCCTCAGAACCAGTCTGACCTTGATTTCACCTTGACCTACCTTTGTTTTACCTGTCCTTTTCTCTCCATCATCTCCTCCACTTGACCCTTCAGAACCAAATCTGACCTTGATTTCACCTTGAACTACCTTTGTTTCACCTGTCTTTTTCTCCCCATCTTCCCTCCACTTGACCCCTCAGAACCACTATTTGACCTTGATTTCACCTTGACCTACCTTTGTTTCACCTGTCTTTTTCTCTCCATCTTCCCCTCCACTCGTCCCCTCAGAACCACTACTGCTATCATCAGAATCCGAATCTGACCCTGACCCCTACAAAACAAAAATCCAGCTGTTGATGAAAGGAAATATTATCTAAACAGGAAGTTCAAAAACATCTGTTAATAGAAAATCATTATGAGAACAATAAACATACCGGTATTAATTTTAGGTACCATAAATAGACATTTGAATAAGCAAAACAATATTGGATTAAAACTCCTAAAATAGTATTCATAAATTAGGTCATAAATGGTGACACTTTTTCCCCAATAACAGGTGATGAACACTAAAACCAAAAAAGAAACCACTAAGATAAAACCATTCTGATCAATTGTTAACTTATTTGCAAAATTTCCATGTTGCCTTTGTTTCGAGAGATAGTAGCATTATATTTTTGTGTATTTCCCTACATCTTAGATACATAAATTATTAATTCCTTCTATTTATTATTTAAAATTATATATTTACATTTATTGTAATTTTCTTTATGAAATCCATTAGGAATCTACGACAGTCAGTACACTCCAAAAAACAAGAAAACTATAAACTAGTCACTGTGTGGCAGAATACATGATGAATTATATGCCTTTTCAATACTCTAGGAACACCAAAATGTACATTGTTTTTACTCAGTTTAACTAAAAACAATTAAACTGTTAAATAAATTATTGTAAAAATGCAACAACTGTGCATTTAAAATCATCTTGTCATCCCCCCCTCGTTATGTTCATATCTTTTTTTGAGTTTCCACCTCACAAACGGCTCTTACATCTTTTAAGCCCACCAGTTTAACATTCCAGGAAAATCATGTTAATGAATAAACAGACTCTGTTGAGGGAATACATTCATATATCTAAGGTGCAATCATCTTTGTAGGAAAAATTGGCATCAAGTGTTTTAAGGAAGGGAAGACATTATACATTAAGGATGTCACAATAATAAATAATAGTCAGTAATTCACAGAAGAACTTAGTGCATGACTAACATTTTCGTCCTCTTCTGATGCAGTTTCTGGTTCTGCCTGCTCTTGGGGGTTTGCTAAGGTGGTCCCCATTTGTTTGGGGGGATTAAACATGGTGGTGTTCATAGGTAAATACTTGATCTCATCAGGGGAGTACCTGTAAAATAAAAGCAGGATCATTTTAATGGTCATAGTTCGTTTCAGACCAAATTATCATAATTGTATAAATATTTTACTGTATTTCATCCTCTTTTTCCAGGAAGGTGACCATTAGCTCATTAACCTGAATTGTTTCCTAATAAAACATGGTTCATATGTTATTCCCCATTCAATGCTCTCAATGTTGTAAAGGAATGTTGTCATGTATGCCTCTCTTCCAGTGATGCCATTATAAGATACTTCAGATTTTTAGATAAAACTGCTATTCATTAACCATTAATCATATGGGGAAATACCACATCATTAGGAAGAATAACTTACCAATTCAAAAATAAACAGTTTTAAGTTCTTATGAACTTAGTTTATCAAGTACATGTAATCAGAAACTACTTATAATTTTTGAAAAAGAGACAGTTAATCGTGAGATTATCATACACTGAACTGGGTCATAAAGTACCACCAGAAGGTCACAGAGAGCAGAGAGAGACTGTGTATACTTTCTGTCACTTCCCCTGCATACTGTCCCACTCGGATCATTTAGCCGCTTGTACAAAGAGGCCCCAAACATTTCACTATCTACTGTAAAATGCTTCCTCTAATACTTATCAAACATCAAAGAATATAAAATGCCACTCATTGGTGAGGAATATTTTTACAGTTGTATCTTCTAATACATGCATGTACATTTAAAGATATGTAAAAACAGTGCAAGAGGTTTGGGAATTATTTATTTCTTGTAGAAAACAACTGTTATAAAAGAGATAACTATCAAGTAATTTTGGTAAGCAATAACAAAACTTAATAAAACATTTAAGCAAATATAAAATCAATAAGTTGACTTTTTAAAAGAGCTGTGTACCTCTTGAAGTAGTCCTGGAATTGTCCCGGTATTAATGAGATGGGATAGGTATTGGGTTTGGTCAGCTCTTTGGGGAGCACCTTATAACGGCCCTTAGGGTAGTGAATGTTCTGAAGATAAAGGTTAATTAATTACGCAATTTTTATATATGTAAGCTGGATAAAAAGTCTAATTTATTCAACTTGAATTGAACAAACATAATAATCACACACTTAACTCTAATCACACACTTACCGGTAACTCTAAATGTCATTTAAAAATGTAAAGTAAAAAATAAAATTCAGAGAAAAATATATATCGATTAAATTTTCGAATGATAAAGAAAACGCGCTGCTTCATTGAAAATTCTTCTTTGAACTAAAATTTTCTAAGATACTCTTTTTATGTATATTATCTATAAACAAGTTTTACTGTTTATTTAAGACATAAAATTCGTGATAAGACATCTTGACAATTTAATCAATGATAACATTACAAGACATCTGATGCTCTGAATGTTACATCTCAGATTAACAAAATGTAGGCTTACAAATGTTTGTAGGTCAAGGTAAGCTCTCCTTTCTTCTCGCCTCTCCTTCTGGAAATTAGAATTCCACTCCGCTGCCGATTTCATTGCTTTTTTGATATACATACTCATCTTACTCTTTTCCAATTTCGGCTGTGAAAAAAAATTTGAAAGACTGATCATTTTTTTTTTAATTCAGTAACCTTGATCTTAATCAAATTAAGCATTTTAGAAACATTCAAAATTTTACTGCAACATACTTTATGTATATGAAATCCCCAAAAATATACTATTTCTACTGATAATAACATTGGGCCAACAGTAAAAAATAATTTGTTGAATGTACTTTGACTGACAAGTTATTTGTTTTTCATATTCTTTTTAGAAGTTCAATTTGGTGTTCAAGGGATATTTGGTGTGACATAGAAAATTTTCCAAAAGAAATATACTATTTCTAGGGATATAATTGGGCCAACAGTAAAAAATAATTTGTTGACATGTATCTGACAAGTTATTTTTTTTCATCAGACAATTTGGTGTAGACAAGGGAATTTGCAGATGACATGTATTTTTTATTTTTTTCATCAGACATAGAAAATTTTCCAAACATATCAAAAAGGTAAGCAAAAATTAAACATGATGTCAAAGACGCACTTAAGCATCCCTACAGTGACAAGAAGAGGCCACAGACAGGATAAGGAAATCCAACATTAAGAAGCGGGCCGCTCCTCAGCAGTCAGCGATATGAAGAGGCCACACACAGGATAGGAAACCCTGTATTAGGAAGTAGGTCTAAGAGGAGGATGTTTCATATATTTTTTTCCAGATATGGGGAAGTGGAAAGGATAAAAAGAATGAGATCATTGTATTTTACATTCTGAAAGTGCATCATTATAGTGACCCCTAAATCACAACAATGCTTCAAAATGTTTTCCAGGAAGAATAACTGTCTATAGGTCTGTTCTTTCAGATTCCATATGCAACAAAATACCCAGTAAAGTGACAGTTGTTTTGTTTCTCTGATTCCCATTAGGTGAAAATGGAATCATGATAAAAAAAATTCAGTGGAGAAAAACCAAGTTGGACTAATATACAATACCATGCTTGTATGTATAAATTTTTGTCTTCCTATTTTGAATTACATTGCCTAAATTATATTATTAATAAGATTTTAACACTATATCTTTTACAAAAACCATTACCAACATATTCTTGTTATTTTTTTTTTTTAATAATTCTTTCTTCATATTTGAAATCTGAATTTATATTTTATATAAATACAATGTTGGATCTTTAATATTGAAAAATTTGAAAGCAATACTTTAGCTTAAGAAACACAATTTTTAAATTTAATTCAGCACACTTTCATGTCATCCACACTGTTCATTCCTAATTCCCCAAAATGAGTTGTAAATATGAAAAATTTTTAGTGCACATTTAGGTTTGGTTCAGTAGTATACAGTCCCTTAATACAATACAATGCATATATACAATAAAGTGTATAATATGAACAATATATTGTATGTATACATTAACCTTTATCCCTCCGTCATTCTTAATTTAAAGTCAAACATTGACTCCTCTCTATTAAAGACATTTTTTTTTAATGCTAGGTACAATTATGGTGAGGCTTTATCTTACCACTTCATATTCCTTGTGCTTTTCACTGATTTTCTGTTTCTGACGTTCATGCAGGACCTCTGCATATTCCTACAGTAAAAAGAAGCTTTTAAAGAGAAAAATCATGTCATCTCATTTTTTTTTTAATTAAGCCTTAAATTTAAGGATCTTTATATTGTTTGTTTATAAAACAAACATTAAAAACAGCTCTCAAGATAAAGATGATTCAAAATTTTATAAGCATTTTATGACACTTTAATAGCTTACCACTAAAAATTCAAGTAATTGGGGTATATACTTAAGGCAACATATTAGAGCATTTATAAGTTTCATGTGAAACACGGATCTTCATCTGAATCATATCGGGATTTTCGAAAAAGAAAATTACAAGTGTTTCACCTACACAGATTTCTACACTAAGACAATAAGACTACCTTAAACAAGCATACAATAATATCCTTTCCTCTTGACACCTGAATGGAGTTAAAGCTGCAGATATTATTTTATTTTTTAATGTAAACTTAAATATTCTAGTTAATTCCTAATAAATCCTGAGTTTCTACTAAGAAGAATTAATTCCCTAGCTGGGATAACTTTCGGTCCATAGTACCTGGTACATAGAGGGATAATCCCTGTGCATTAGATCGCACACTTCGTCACTCTTAAGTGCCGTCAACCCTGGAATTTCAGGAAAAGAATCATCAGCAAATATAATGATTATAAAAGCTACAGAATAATACAAATTCACACACTCATATTATCATTTTAAAATGTTTACAATTTACCAAAATTCATCTTGACTACTTTTGAAACAATTTACAAGTAATCTGATTATTAAGCAAAAATGAAAGTTCCCAATATAATGTGCAAATAAATGTCAATAGCTTTATATGTATAAGGTTTCAAGTACCGTTAAATTCACTTATTATTAATTATTATTTGCTAGCAGGGTTTCCATTATAAGCTAATTACTTTCAGCATCACATTTGATATCTGATATGCTGATAATTAGGTAAAAACTGTTTCTAAACTCAAGGTGTAGAAACAGTGAAATTCGATAGTCTAACATTTACAATAACAATGTTCAGTGTCCAACTAGAGCTATAAGACCGTCAAGTACATGTTTTAATTTCACAACACAGAAGTTTAGTGCCCTATTCTACCTGTCCTTGTTTGTTTCAGGTGAAATCTGCATACCCACTGGAGAATATGACACACACCTGGACAGGTGAACATTTACAATTCTAGCTCTCTCTCTCTCTACCTCTCCTACTGACCATTACAATTAGACACAATTATACATGCATCTTCCATTTATTTCTGTTAAATTAAATATGAAGATAAAGGTGTCCATTGGTATGTTATTTTTTAATTAAACAATTAATTACGAACAGTGGTAGGTGGATGGGCATTTTCTAATAAAACAATTAAGAATCTTCCAGCTTAGGAATGACAATATGATTGCAGTATGCAGTAAAAGAGAGTAATAGCAAAGTACATTTAGGGACAAAATAATTTGAATTCATTATATATATGTAATTTGTAATCTCATTAATAATTATACATACTACAGGGAATGAAAATCACTTCAATGTAAGCATGAATTCATTATAAGCATTTTCACTTTTAACCATGTTTCACTGTTCATACAGATACATGTACCTGGTACTACCTACATGTATATTTCAATATTTGTATTATTTCTTAATTTTAGTGCAGAAACTGTATGTGATATGGAATGAATTTAAGGAATATATGAAACAATACAAATACAATTTTAAACAGCAACATAAAGAAATCTGATTTTTTCAAAAATGATTGAAAATATCCTCAATGTTGAACAAATACTGTGTGTGGAGGGCTCCTCCTTAATTAATGCCTACAATGGTGTGTCCACCATCAGATGTGACAATTGAATCTCCAGCCGTGGTTTTACTTGCAAACAGTCTCAGCTTGAAACAAACAAGTTTCTGTCCAAACCCTGATAGGTCTACTGGGATAATTAATATTTAGTGATAAATATTAGATTTCAAAGTATCTATTAATTTCCTGTATAACCTATGTCCTATTGTGATGGGTGGGGTATAAATACAGGTGGCCCCATAAAGAAAAATGGTTAGCATCAGACATTGTATGAATGCAGACAATGAATTTCCTGATGACTGGTAAGTTGAATGGTTGATTGATTTTTTTAAAAATATTTGTTTAAAATAAAAATCAAAGATATATTCTTTCGGTAAAGATTAAATGTTTGCTGTCGTGTTTAGTAAATCAATTTTGCAAAATGACTTTAAAATAGAAAACAAACTTTTATTGTTTGTGCCTTTTTTAATATCATATGCATATTTTATTTATGATTTAAAGTCTGTAAGTGATCAGTAATGAAAAAAAGGAAAATTTGACAATCTCAGGATTTACACAAGTTAAAAAGATAAAGATAATGAACAGTGATTGATCTCCTAAAAAGTGAAAACAATACAGTTCAGGACATAAGCACAGACCACCAGAAATTCAAGGAATGGGATCACATGCTTAACAGGAGAAAGCATCCCCTGTTTACCGGTCACATCTGCTGTGAGCCCTTTGTATTGATCAAGTAGATCGAACATTCCTATTGAAATCAGCCTAAATATGACTCAGTGATATATTTCTCAGGTAGAGGAATTGTAATTGTTATGAAATTTAATTAAAGAAAAAATAAGTTTTGGAATTTCAAAAACTGTATTTAAGTTTTGAAATTTTTAAATTTCACAAAGATATTACAATATACCAGAGTATGTTGAAGGTAATATATCTATGCTCATTATAGCGGTAAGTTCTTCTAGAAACTAGATCTGTCTGCAAAACAGCATGCCTCAACTTTCAACCAAATTCTACACAGTATCATATTGTCTCTCCTCAAACTATTGAATAACAGGGACATAAAACATTACAAATGTATATATGTTCTTTGTCATTGAGTTTCTGTTTATTTAATTTTCTTTTAATTTTAGTAGTATTCATTTAAACCATCATTGTATCCCCCTCTTTTTGGAAAAATAGATGTAATATAGGCATTGAACATTGGGGCATAGATTTAGCCCCCCCCCCTCCCCCTTTTACAGGCACAGTTTGCAGTGTAGTCTAAGAAGGCATACATGTTAACCTATTGTGATGAAAAAGAGGGAGATTCAAACCTCAAAAGCGGTAGCATTGCGCGCGTGTTGTTTAACGCTTGGATTATCGATATCTTTCATGTAATATACATGTATATTATAAGCCTTAAATGAAATCAGGTACCTACACTAATTAATCTTAAATATCAACAGCAAAGAAGAAGACAGAAACTCCTTAAGTTTGACATAAATTGTACAAATTAAAATATTTTTCATGCTCATCAATTTGCTTGGATTGGCTGTTTTACTTAGCCTTTTGAAGAGTGATCTTTGCTGAAATAGCCTAGAAGCAATAATTCTGAATGTTCACTCAGTTTTTAAACAAAACATATGATGGCTTGGTTTAATCTAGATCTAAAACAAGTTCGTATCTTTCGTTAAATCAGATTTCCCGCGATGATCGAAAACGAAAGTAGAGATGTGCCACATGGCTTGGTCAATCGAGTGATTTCTATTGTTTTATTGAAAAAGTTGTGAGCTTCTGTGCTTTTAAAGACGATGTGAAATGTTTTCATCTAATTTTTAAAAGCTGTATCTCCTTTTTCATGACAGGGATGTTGATTAATTTATCGTAACCAATGTAATCACTGGTAGTCTTATGTTGTTGTCGTTGTCAAATCCGTGCTTGAAATCTATTTACAAAAAAAGCGTTTGTATGATTCCGAGTCAAATCACGCGATATATAGCGAGATTTTATGAGAGTGGCTTCAAAAATGGATACCCAAGCGAACCAAAAATACTTTAGACGCAACTTTTGTAGAAAAGCGGTAGATTTCTGAGTTAAATCGGTAGGCGGGAGATGGAATGAAAAAGCGGTAGACTCCCGCCTAAATCGGGAGAGTTAACATGTATGAAGAAGGGTATGGTAGGGTTTGAAAAAAAAATGGTATGGAAAAGAAATTTGATCCTAAACCCTTCCCCACCCAACCCTTCCCCAATGAAATAGGATTTTTGCCTTTTGACATATTACTATTTTTCCTCTTTTTTTTTTGCTTGTCAAGTTTTTTTTTCTTTCAGGCTTGATTTTTTTTCTCTTTCAATTAGCACCCCCCCCCAACTTTCAATTTGCTTCTGACACCAATGCGGTACATTAAACTCTTTTGTTTGCTCTATAGACATCTATTATTTGTCCGTTAATTGATATGCTTACCTAGATCAGCCTGGCCCTCTGTGACCACACCCTTCTCCATCAGAAAAACCCTCTCCTTAATGTCCACTTGTCTCCGAAACAAATCTAAACAAATAATTAAAACATAGGTTTTATTTAGACAACTTGTACACAATACAAAAAAATTATGTATTTTTCACATCTTAGTGATAAAAATGTTCTTCAATTTATTAAGAAATAAATATTCCCAAATAAAATACAAACATAATCAACAAATTGTTAGCAAATTCAAATGTCTTTTCCTTGAATTTTGACTTTCAGGAAAATGGCCAATGCATCTTTTGATTGTGATGCCAATTGGCTGGAGGAGTTGACTCAGAGTTCAGATTATATCACTGTGACAAATTTTTTAATGCATACAGTACTAATATAATGAACAAGGGGTAGCATTTCATTGATGTAAAATCTATCTTTTTTTATTTATTTAATGTAGAGGTTTTAAAATTTGCCACAGAAGCATAGATACATGTACTTCAGACTACTTCCCTTTTCATTGGAATTCTTGGAGTAAAAACCTTTCAGTCTTAAGATTTTGTTGGAAAATGAAAATATCAAATTTTCCCCACTCAAACAACCATGTCAGTACCTCATATTACGGAATGATAAATCTATGATGCAATGAAAAAAAAAATTCATTGCATCAATTAAAATAAACTTCAATGTCATGTAGTTATTAATCAGAATTTTGCTTGAAAAATTCATCATTTTTTTTTTGAGAAGGGGAAAGGGGTGGGAGACTATGTCTTAAATGTCAGCTTTTAAGACAGCATAATAGATTAAAAATTTTAGGTTACTTCTACTACTCAGTGAAAGTTTAACACCATTAATAATATACATGCACAAGTTATAATTTAAACCTTTTTGGGTACAATGCAGTAAAGTGTATTTAAACTGATTTCACCTTACACAAGATTTTGAAATCAAATTGATTGTTATATATGTATCACTGGTATTTTTTTCTCCATCTTTTAGACTTATGCATAACTAATGTACATTAAACCCATACATTAGAAAGGAAAATAAATCATTGTGAATTTCTGAGTAAGACATTGTGATTATGCAAATAAATCTCTTCTCCCCAACAATTAAATGAATGGACCATACATTAAAAAATATTGATTTCCATTTTCTTACTTTTTTCATTTCACTGCCAAAATAATTGATTTAATTATCAAATAATCTTGATGAATTTAGTGTTTATTTTGTACATACTAAATCACTGTTATTATATTTTTTGGTAAACTTTGGTACCAATAGATGTGAATTTTTGTCTCTGTTACTCAATAAATTTGAATGTATCCATCATGAATACTAACAGTTCACCTGTGAAGGTTAAGGTAAGGATGTTTTCTGGTAAAACCTTTGCAATTGCCAAATCCCATTTTTTACGATGACAATTCTATGTCTACTGTTTGTGATTTCATGTTGATTGTTGGCTATAATTTGGCAATATAATTTACAAGATGTTGGAAATCTATCAAAAAAGAAAAATTACTACATTTTTATAAATGCATGAATTGTGCGATTTTTGTGTGTATAATTGCTATCATGACAAAATACTGTTATTCAATTTTCCATTCTCTGACTATAAATCTCCTTTACTTGGAATTATTTGACTTCTGTTGGTAATTTAAGTCTCAGTAGGATCCATCATGTTTCTTATGACCCAGTCAGAATTTAATTTTAATTGAAGGAAATGCTATTATAATTTATGTAAGATGTACTGTTCATGATTTTCCTTGCCTAACTAATTCACAAAATGTCACATACACAGTGGAAAAATTGTTTTACTGTATTCTTATTTTCAATAAGTCAGATTATGAAAAATAATAATGTACTGTGAAAATATAATCAATTAGAGTTGAACTTTGTATCTCAAATAACAGTATCTCAAATACAATGGATACTGTAGGTCAACAAATTTTGAAAGTTCTATAACCACTTATTCTTTATGTGTTTTACACTTAATATTAATTTCTATTTGTGTTTTTGTTACATAATTATGCAAGAAGGTATGCCAAAAAAAACAATTAAATCTCAAGTATATTTATTAAATAGGTCATTTACAACAATAACCAGAAGTCAAAATATTCCGGCTTATCCCAAATAGTTATTTTGCAAAAATAAGGTGTAGGTAAACTTTGGTGATCTACAGTATATTATTTTACAAAATCTGTTCTTTAGCAATTCAAATAAATTTAAAGGTGGGATATATATGTTTTTAAAATGAGATTAAAAATGGAAAAAAAAAATGTTGGGGTACCAATAAAAAAAATCTTAAGCACAATGCATACTATTAAATGAATAAACTTTCTTTCAAAATTAAGCTTAAAAATGAACAGATATTAAACAAGAGGCCCATGGGCCTTATAGGTCACCTGAGCATTATGCAACAACTTTCCAGTGATTGAATTTGATTCATGTTTTAATCCAGATGCTATGGCATTCACAATTTTGAAATAGGCACCATTGATCATCATAACAATACACTTAGCAGTTGCTTAGTTTGTTTACTTAATACCCATAGGCAGGGTAGGGGAACAAAAAATGCATTTCAAGTAATCAGTAATATTCAGCATGATCAGTAATGCCCCAATCACACATGAACCCCTGACCCTTAGGCCTAGATCCACACATTGCACAATTTTTGAAAAGGCACCCTTGCTTTTCAAAAATATTTGATAAATACCAAGGAGCAGATTTCAAACAATTCATCCAGTTTCAGTATATAAGTACAGCCCCCCCCCCTCCTTTATGGTACCCCTGACCCTGGGGCCTTGAAATTCACAATTCTGGAAGATTAGGACCCTTACTCATCATAACTACATAGGTAGTTCATCTGCTTAATACCAAGGAGCAGAGAAGAAAACTTTCAAAGATTTAGTGTATTTTCATTGTATAATCAATAAAGCCCCACCCTATCACTAGAATCCCTGACCCTGGGGCCATAAAATTCACAATTTTGGAAGAGGCACTCTTGCTCATCATAAGTATGCACTTATTTTGTTTATTTAATACCCAGAAGCAGAGGAGAAGATTTTCAAAGAATTCATGTATTTTCACTATATAATTTAAAGAGCCCCCCCCCCTACACCAGAACCCCTGACCCTGGGGCCATCGAATTCACAATTTTGGTAGAACCACTCTTGCTCATCATAACAAAGCACTTAGTTAGTTAATTCAATACCCAGGAGCAGAGAAGAAGATTTTCAAAGAATTCAAGTATTTTCACTATATAATCTATAGAGCCCCCCCCCCCCTTACACCGGAACCCCTGACCCTGGGGCCATAGAATTCACAATTTTGGTAGAGACACTCTTGCTCATCATAACTATGCACTTATTTAGTTTATTTATTACCCAGGAGCAGAGAAGAAGATTTTCAAAGAATTCAAGTATTTTCACTATGTAATCTATAGAGCTCCCCCCCCCCCCCTTACACCAGCACCCCTGACCCTGGGGCCATAAAATTCACAATTTTGGTAGAGGCACTCTTGCTCATCATAACTATGCACTTAGTTAGTTTATTTAATACCCAGGAGCAGAGAAGAAGATTTTCAAAGAATTCATGAAATTTCACTATATAATCTATAGAGCCCCGCCCTAACACCAGAACCCCTGACCCTGGGGCCATAAAATTCACAATTTTGGTAGAGGCACTCTTGCTCATCATAATTATGCACTTAGTTAGTTTATTTAATACCCAGGAGCAGAGAAGAAGATTTTAAAAGAATTTATGTATTTTCACTATATAATCTATAGAGCCCCGCCCTAACACCAGAACCCCTGACCCTGGGGCCATAAAATTCACAATTTTGGTAGAGGCACTCTTGCTCATCATAACTATGCACTTAGTTAGTTTATTTAATACCCAGGAGCAGAGAAGAAGATTTTCAAAGAATTCATGAAATTTCACTATATACTTATTTAGCCCCACCCTAACACCAGAACCCCTGACCCCGGGGCCATGAATTTCACAATTTTGGTAGAGGACTCAATGCTGATTACAATCATGCAAACAGTTTGACTGCTTGATGTCCAGGAGTAAAGAAGAAGATTTTTAAAGATTGCACTAATTTTAGTGGTTTTTGCCCCACCCCCCAGGCCCCAGGGGGGCAGGGCCCATGAAATTCACAATTTTTGTTCCCCTTCACCCATAGATGCTATATGCCAAATTTGGTTGAAATTGGTTCAGTGGTTTCAGAGAAGAAGCTGAAAATGTTCAAATGTTAACGCACGACGCACGACGCACGACGAACGACGACGGACGAAAAGTGATAGCAATAGGTCACCTGAGTTTACTCAGGTGACCTAAAAAGTGTACATGTAGGAATTTTGTGTAAGAAAATCTGGAAAAAAAAATATTTACCCGGTATACAGAATATGTAATACATGTACTTTGAAAGTGTGACCAAAGAAACTTATTTTAATTCTATCAACTTTTCTGCATAAAAACTCTCTAGAAGTACAGTATAATATTAATCTATTGTGACAAATGAGCAATAGATGTGTTCTGTGTGATGATCTGAAACCTCTTCATTAAAAATGTTCAAAATGCTTTCTTGTAATTATTTCTCAGAGGCCAACTTCTACGAGCATGACATTGTGACTATGCTTTATCACTAATCATCAGAGGATATCTTTCATTTAATACTTTAATTCTGTTATTAAGATTGTTTATCTCTATTAAATGGGAATAGATAGGATGTTGAAATTAATATCCTTCAAAATTTTAAGGAGAATTTAATGACTTATTGTTGCCAACAAGCTTCAGACCAATATATTTTATAAAAGCAGTCATAGACATTTCTATTATCTGAAAATTATTATAACTGTAAAGTTTGGATGTTTGTCTTACATCCCTACCCTTTCAAATTAAATTTCAGTTACTTTTTTATTTGTTATAAAACATATTAGAAGCATGATCAAGAAATGTAACAAATCAAAACTGAAAAACAAATTCTGCCTGTGTTAAATCAAATGACACAATATCAAAGCTATGACCCATGTTTCCATTCATGGGTGCTTGGTCAGGCAGTCAAAAAGAATGCTGTTGTTTTTGAAAATCTGAAAAAAATTGTTTTAGTTTTAATCACTTTGAACTGAAGTTATTTTTAAAGTAAAAAGGGAAACAAGATACTATACTAGTGTGGGTATTCCCCTTAAATGGTTTTATGTCAGACTGACCTGGGTACTTGCGTTTAAATGACTTGACCCCCAGATACTCGCACACTTGTTCCTGTAGCATGTAGTACTCTCCATGTTCCCCTGAACTGTCTGTGGGCCACTGGTACTCAAACAACTTATTTGCTGTAATGCTGAAAAGAAGTTTCACAAGATGTGAAAATTAGCTGCATATCATAAATGCGATGATTAAAAGAAATGCCCAACATTTAAATTCCTATATACATAAATATGAATTTGTTGTTGAAGCATTGCAATTTTTCTCTCCATTTCTTAGAAAGTATAAAATTATGAAAGAATTTTTTTTTTTACAAAAATCCAGTTTTATCAACTTTGAGCTTGCTTCTATGCATATTTATGGAAATATGCTTTAAAGTCTTCCTGGTAGAAATGAAGCTTGGTATCTGTAACTTTTTTTTTACATTACATATATACAATGAAAAAACTTACTGTTCTTGACTTGGTGTGTATACGGCCAATCTGGACCGTTTTGATGGAGTGGGTCCCATTGAAGAGCTCTCTGCCACAGATGATGGAGTTGGGGGTCCAAAGTTATCAAACGCTTGCAAGGAAACACTGTCACCATTACTATCATGAAAAAGAAAAGAAATAAATCATTCTTAAAATAAACTGGCACAAAAAATATTGAAAACAGAGGAATTTTATTTACAATTGCATATAATAATTATATACCTTATAATAGAGGTGGGTGATGGTGGTCCAGGGGTCTCTGAGATTTCTGAAACTCCATAAGGTGAGGGTGGAATGTCACTTTCTAATGGAGAGTCCTTCATTTTACTGTCCAGTTTGATAAAGCTTGAATTAGATTCCTCATCAATCACCTCCACTCTAGACGGCTTTCTTAACCCAGTATCCACTGCCTCCTCTACTTCAAATCCTGTTGATTCAGACCTGTGGCTTCTCTCTGATGGCAATCCTATTTTTTCAGACACATCACTTTCTTCAGATTCAACATTATGACTTACACTCTTTTGGTCACTGTTCTCTGAGGACGTCACACTCTGTAAATCCTCTGATGTTTTGTCTTGATTAGAACCAAATAATATTTCACCTTTGCCATCCTCTGCTTTTTGGACATCTCTTTCGTGTGTTTTAGGTTGCACTGAACTTTCCTTGACCTTTTCTGTACATTCCATAGCCTTTTCAGAAATGTTAGAGTTTTTCTCCTTATCCTGTTCCTTTTGCTCTGTTGTTTTTCCTATATTAACTGAACTTTTGGGAACGGTCTCTGATTGTGAATTCTTCTCATCAGACATCTCACTTGTTGTTTGACAAACCTCACCAGGTGGCTGGGAGTTATCTTCAGAGTCACTTCCTGAAGAGTAACTTCCTAGCTGACTTAACCCAGTGCTCATCAGAGAGGCAGCCTTGTTCTCAAAGATTCCTTGTGATTCCTGCTCTCCTAGCTTACCCTCTGAAATTGCCCTGAAAGCTCTGTCCCCTTCTTGAGGTATATTTATGGAATTTCCTGACACTGCCATCTGCTTTTTTTCCTCTACACTTGATGGATCTTCACAATTTGAAATTATGTCACTCCTTTCTTGTTGTTTGTTGATGGGAATTTCCTCCATTCTAAAGAAGACAAGTATGCTTCTTCATGAGTTATTCATACCTTTTTATACTTTAATAAATAAACCTGTAACCGATTAAATAAGTCCCTTATGACAGGTAATTAAAAGATCACAGATTTTTTTTCTAGGTCTTTTATCAAGTGTTGTAGAGGATTATTACTGAACACCTACCACAGTTTTTTTTTTTGATAAGACTATCTGAATGATATAAATGGATCTTACACAATGTCACTTTTATTATGTTACTTATAGTCAATATACTATAACATGTACTGCCTTTGCTTCCTACGAGGGAGAAAATCCTTAATTTCATTTTTTTTTCCCTATATTTTTTTCAACTAATACTAATGCTTAAAAATATTACAAAACTTCTGTAATTTTTGGTAAATGCACTTAGTGAAAATGAAGTGGGGTGTCAGGGTGGGATAAGACATGTACTTTAATTCTTTGCAAAAATTTGCCCCCAAATAAGATTTGTAACAAGTATACAACTGACATTAAATAATATTTAACTTCTCCATTGAAATCTGTAGGTATCCTTATCCCCATATAGTCACAAAAAATTCAAGCATTAAACCCACAATACAGGGGAGGGTTTTTTTCCCACTGTTTTCTAAAAAGAATCTTTTACTCTTAATCATGCATTGAAATTTCCATTCAAAGACCACTGCCTAATTTCTGGAGAGTATTACTGATAATAAATTACTCAGAAAAAACACAGGCATTTGTTTCATATATAAATTATTAACCTATATAACACAAGGTATCCAACTCTGAATTACATGGAGTAACTCTCTCCCCCCAGAATGATGAATCACACTCACTTACACTTTCAGAGTAAATGCACTGACAAACTGTTTATACTTATGTCTTCTTAAATACTTTATCTACACAACCATTAGACACCTTGTGTTATTATAATACTATGGGTATAAAATTTATTACCGAAGCAAGTGCCTGTGGAAAAAAAAACAATAAATACTATAAGTTTTTTTTTTGGGGGGGGGGATAACATCTTTAAGTCACATTTTTTAAAAATAAATTGTAATCAGATTTAATAGTTCAAATTTGAAAATGATCACTGCATCAAAGTTCGACTGTTTGTATATCCTGAAAAAAATGCTAATTTAAGAAATAAATACGATTACATGTAAGTAGCAAAATACAGCTAGCTCAAATAAGTAAATAAGCTGTGTAGGTAATTCAAGCTTCGTATGCTGATCTTGTGATAGTAGACTGTAGAGGACTTGACAATTCTCTGATTACAAAGGTGCAACTGCGTACACCAAGTATCATAACAAAATAATTTATTTTAGTTAGAATAATTTACAATTATTCTAGCTTATCTTCTTACAAAAAGTAATGTCTATTCTTACATTTCAATGCAAAACGCAAACAATATAATTTCAGACAATGAAACTGCACCTGCTGGACGCCATCACAACTTAGTTTAGTATCTCCAGGGGCAAAAGAGTTCTAAAGCTAGTCAAAAGGCTTTTATATTCGATCAAAGTGAAAGTTAATTAAAACATCTTATTTTTCTTTATTTTAGTTCAAAATATTTTCATCACTCCTCTCCTCAAGAATTTAATAGACTGTCCTTATTATTTTTACGAAACTGCTGACAAGAATATTTCACAAAGGACGATAACTCTTGTCTGGAGAATGTCCATTTGATACTCTACTGTGAAAAGGTCACGCTAGAGGGATAGTATCGCCACCCGTAATCGCCACCGCGTCTGGTCGATTACGATTCGTGGCGATGACGTTTTCTCCGTGTCTTTGCCTGCGAAATTTACGCATATAAGAGAACAGGTGCGTAAATAACGTGAAATACACTAATTCATATGTGATAAGTAAATAATTAGGATTGTAATCAATTGTACTTTTTAATCGGCACAGAAGAAAAAAGAAAAAGATGCATCAAAAGTATTTTTTTTCAAATTATCAATCTTTGATATAAATTCTGGAAATAAAGAAAACAATGTGACATTAATTACATATTTTAAAATGGATGTCTTAGACATCTCTAAAACATATGTAAACATTATGAAAATATCTTTATTTAATTTAATTTAGTATTTCAGATTAAAATTATTTACATGACTGTGAGTCGGAACAGGTTTGATAAGGTATTTTAGACATCATCTTGATGTTCATTTTCTGATTGATTTTCCATGTCTGCTATTTGACAATCTATTACAATTTAATTTTTTAACATGTCAGTTTAGCATATGTGATTTCATGTAATTTTTCACATCTATAATTTATTGTCTTTATTCGAAACGTGCGGTAAGTATTTATTCAGATAAAGTAATTAAAATTTATTTGCTTTACAGATTTTTGGAAAGCAATAGAAAAATGAGAATATTTATGATAAATATTCCAATATATTTGATAACTGCATTGGATATATTTAATTTACAGAAAAACAAAATATCTTAAATTTTAATTATGCGATCTATTTCATTATGTCACTGGTATAACTACAAAACCAATAGATTTTAAATCCTATTTTTATTAAAGATTTTTAAAAAGATAATGTTTACAATTTTTTTTTTGTATATAGACCAGTAAAAAAAATAAGTCGAACGGAAAAGATTTATACTTAAAACTCTTGAAAGTTTGAAAATAATAGGCGTATTATGGGATGTACTGAAGGATCTGCTTGTTTATTTTCCGCGTTTTTTTTTTTCGTTGAATTATTTCCAAAGAAGTGTCTGTTTATTAAGAAAAAATTTTCCATGGACTTCTTCCGTTCATATAAATATCGGTGTTGAGCTAATAGTTTGCAGCAAGTAAAACTTGATTATGTTTAATAAAAGTACCTATCGAAGATTTCTTTTTTAGAAATTTTATCGGTAGTAAATTTTAGAAATATAAAAAATGAAAGACTACGTATTCTTTTTTTCCTTTAAAATATACCGTGATAAGTATTGAACATCATAATGATATGGGACTACTCGAATGGAATACGCAACCGGTATTTTTTTAAATGAGCTAAAATAATAATAATTAATAATAAAAAAAAAAAAGAAAGAAAATGAAAGCATTAAGATAATGAAATGAATACTTTTGAAAAAAAAATAACCATGTCTTGTCTCGTGCAGAAAACTTTGAATGGTTTCTTTGTGTAAAATCAAAGAACTGTTCTCAGAATACCGGACAGAAGGCATGTATTTAATATAATTTTATTAATTTCCACATACAGAAGACACGTATTTAATGTTTTAATAATTTCCACATACAGTACGAAGGCACGTATTTAATATTTTCGTCATTTTCAAGTTAAAAGTTTAATAATCCTATGACGGAAAGTAACTTACTAAGGGCTTGAAATGAACGCGGGTCATCTCGGATGCCAGTGACACCCATGATAAAAAAAAATCATAAAGAATCTATTTTTAATGAAGTAGGCAAAACGAAATATAATTTTATAACTAGACTATAAAATTGTTTACAAATAAATTATACAGAAATAATTAATTTATATTTTTTGATCTACTTCACGTTTTACCGGTCAAAATATAATGGCTAATTTCTGCACTCTGAGTTTATATTTGGAAATAAATCAAATAATTATACTTTTCGGTCACTCCGTATTTCATTACATTTGTGTATCGCAGGATGTTTACTATCAATATACCGAGCAGATTGACTGTGTTTCATTAATTAGATATATATCGTTTACTATACTCAGTATATATAAATGTACAGGTACTGTATATAGTTAAAAAAATATTTTTATCTATTTTTAAATAATATGCTTTCCAAAAAAATTATATCTATTTTTAAATACAATGTATAATGCAAAAAAAAAAAGAATTACAAATCTTGGCAAAATGTTTCATTGTTAAATCCTTTTAAGTACTGAATATCATATCAAATATATACTGCCAAATAAATACGAACATTAATACAAAATAATGTTTCAAACACCCCCCACACCCCCCTTCAATTTAAATTCTGATTAAGTTCTGATTAAAAATTAAGAAAAGATAGGGTCATATAAAGTGTCGTTCATGTTTTTAAATGCGTGCTCCTTGTTGTTAAATATTTTGTGAATGTTGTCAACATGTATATGTTGAAAGACATAGTAAACACGAAATTTCGGATATGAATTCGAAAACGTGTAATTTTGAATATGTTGATTATAAAGAAAATTATCAAATAACCTTTATCATAAATAGTTTATTAAAAATATTTTCATTTATACTATCTTCTAAGGAAAAAATTTTCTCGTTTGCTTTATTCCACATGTGTAAAACATTACATTCCATAATTATTGCACGAATTATTTATGATATAGATTAAAAAGGATCTAAAATTAAAAAGAAAATGCTTTAAAAATCAGATAAAGTTATTCGTTGAAAATAATCACATGATAATATTTTTCCTGTTAGGCTCAGGGAAATGAAACTTCTGTACCGCGACCATTCTTCTGATTTATAGCTAATTACACCGATATTCAAAGCGTCCCCCTTTTTGTAAGTATTGATATACATGTATAACTTTTTTTAAAGATTTTTTTGTTCATTATATAACACTGAGTGCCATAGATTCCTAGGGAAGGGGTTTGAATATATATGCATGTAGAGAATTTATTGCTTCAAATTATAATACACCGTTGTTTTAAGATTTTTTAATGAAGACGTTTAACCTATGAATTATATGCATGGAATGAAAATTATAGGTTAAAATGGAGTTATCTGAGGTCATCTTTTTTTTTTTTTAAATCTGTTTGCTTGCCCCCCCGTTTTTAACCTTTGAGAAATGATTTTTTATTCTTTCCCATCTCGTCAAGAAGTATATTTATTGATATTGAACATATTTTATAGCACTAAATACGAGCATATACAATGTGATTGAGCACATCTTCTAAAAACTTAATCGCCCTCTCCCTACATGAAATATCAGAAAAGGCTGAATTAGACGTGTCCAACAGTTTGTACAGAATAAAATTAACTCAAAATGTAGACATATATACTGCTACATTATTGTTTATACAAATTATAAAAATAAGAGCACTCAATGAAATCTACCAAGTATATTTCTTTAAAAAAAAGATTCCACCTATCTACCCACCCTTTTTTTACCCTGAGTATGAAGAGGATACAAACAAACAATCTTTTAAAAATGGCCTTGAAGGTCAAATTTTTTTTTTTTTTTTTTTTTTGCATAGGAAATTATTTTTTATTTATTTCATAGAATTGAATTAACTTAAGAGGATTATGATTTCAAAATAGAATAAATTGATTTTAATAAATGTTAATTTCACACGAGACAAATTTGTAGTTATTTTTGTTGTTTTATTTAACTTTGTTTTGGTTTTTTTTTCTTTATAGCTTGTTCGTTTGTATTGTATAGTTTTTAAAATTTATTTCACTTTTAATTTCTACTGGTCATGGTGTTTTTTTTTTTTTTAAATATCGCCCCACAATACGCCCATCGGTTGTGCCATTTTGATTCTTGTACGGGATTGCTATATCGGTCCTTATCAGAATCTTTGATCTTTAATTAATGATATAATGCATTTTTAATATTTCCGTGCCCTTTTCCCTTTTAGGTATGTCAACATCACAGTTTGAGGATAGCGGTACTAGTATTTCAAAACTAATGGCCGGTGCGTTGCTAATGGACACGGCGTGCGACCTTCCTTCCTTCTGGCCCTCTGAAGGTTTTCCGGGATCGACACAGTCTTCGCAAATCGTCAAGATGGAGAAGGAGGGATTCGCACCCAACAGCATTGATTGTTGGCCATTACCCGGGCAACAGACGCATGCTGATTTTCACCACAATGCGGGCTTTCAACATGTTTCACAACACAACGGCTTCAACCCAGTCTCGAACGGCAGCATAAACGGAAATAATACGTATGGACAAAATTATGGGAATAGTCATTTTAAGCCCCCGCAAGATCAGTTTCGCAAAAGATACGGAAACTATTCCAACGAACAGTACCCAGACACAAACATAGCCCTGAAGACCGAAACTGAGGAAAGCAAATGGAACAATTGTGCGATAAACACTCAACCAAATTTATTTGAACCAATTCGAAGTGGCAATGGAAAACCCGTTTCTTTAAAAGAGGGCCCCTATTCACCACCGTCTTTCAAAATGCGAGATCGGACTCCCCATAAGTTAAGTCCGAATCTGGACTCTGAGCGGAAGTTACTCGGTGACTTTGTGGAGTCTGATAGCGACTCTAAAACAAGCGACAGTCAACCCACAACGCTTCCAGACTGGACCGGAAATAGTCCGACATCAGATATCAACGTGGATCAGATGATCACCAGCGGAGTTACCGTGGCGGGATACAAGCCTAGGAAGCTCATCTGCAAGAGAAAAAAGTCCACAGTCCCTTCAGACATGAAGGACCCAAGCTACTGGGAAAAGAGAAAGAAGAACAATGATTCAGCCCGAAGGTCGCGAGAGGCCAAGAAGGAAAAGGAAAGGAATTTTTACAAGCGTGCATTGGAACTTGAGTATGAAAATCATTATTTAAAAGAAAGAGTTGCATTTTTAGAAAGAAAGCTAGAGGCAGTTATGAAACAAAATTCCAATTATCCTGGCCCTGAAACCCAAACGGTACCCCCACCACCGCACAACATGTAACAGACAGAGTTTTTCCCTTCATCAGTTTTGCATTATTATTATATTGGACAGTATTGCAGTTGTAGTAATTTTTTCCATGTAGATTTTTCCTATTTCAAAATTCAAAAAATACCAAAATGTAATATTGTCATAGTATACTAGTTTGTTGTAAAATTTGTTTATTGTTCAAAGTTTAGCATCTACGAATACCAAAGAACTAGTTCAAAAGTCGAGTCAGTTGTTGTGTACACATAAAATATGCGTTGTATTTTTTTTGTTCAATAGAACTGGTGTATTTTGTGTTCCTTTAAAAGTGTCCTTTCTTCTAAAATATACCTTTCCCTTTTGGTTTGGAATTTTACATCACCATAACTAGCTGTGTTTGGAGTTTTGCTTGTTTTGAGAACACATTTGACTTTGTGGGGTGAGGGTTTATCCTGAAATACTTTACGAAATTCTTTTATTTTCGAAGATCAGATTACTTTTCCACCTTTTATTTACTATGGTTAGATTGTTTTCCACCTTCCCAACATGTTTAGACGACACATTGTATGTTCTACTTATAAGAAGAAGTATCTTTCTGAAAGGTCAGCGTTTTGGCAGTCTATTTTAATATGCAAACTCCGTTATTTTTTTTTATAATATAAATTATGATGTTGTTAACTTTATTTGTGCCTTTGATGATTCAGCATCTAAACCTGATTTTTATTTGTTTGGTCTTGCTTATACATGTACTTACTTCTGGTACAGAAGAGTTCTGGTCAAAGAACCTTAAATATGTGTTCTACGTCAGTATTTGTGTTGGTCCTGGAAAATGTCATGCTTTTTAAAGTGTTCACGCTAAGAACCGGTGATGTTTGGGACAATCTGGTCAGCTTTTTTGAGTACTTTTTTGTCCTGTTTTCCGTTGGCTCCAAGAGCAGTTATGTCTCTCAATACATAGGGTGATATTTTTATATATATATCACCTACATACACAATTTGTAAATACAAACATTTTTCCGCACCCCATCTCCTGATACCGTTTATAGACAAAGGGGTTTGTAACAGGCTACAGGCCAAACCGAATGATTGTTAGAAAATGGAGGTTCTCTATGTTTTGTTATAGACCCCTTTGTTAGAATGCTGTGTAAAATCGCTTTATTCTGTAGCCAATAGTTAGAAAAATCATTTCATGCTTGTTTTTGGAAATGGTGTGCATAACATTTTATCCCATACATTTTTTCAAATGGTTGTTATCAAAGATGTCTTAATGTTTTTCTTTTTGTGTCAATCTTTGTCGAGGTAGTGAATATACTAAATATGTGGCGTAAGACGCCTTATATCCAATTCTTTTGATATAGTGTATTGTTAGAAATATATATAATCCTTATATATTGTTTACCTGTGTGTATTGGTAAGACCATTGTATCTATACTTTTTTGCCTGGCTTGCAATGATTGTGTTGTTCAGAAAAGTGTTTTAAACCATCTAATTTATATCCTGTTTTAATGACACCAAAAAATCAGCCTTGTGTTGTCATAATGCTATTCCACGAGGAAAATATTATAAGTTGCATTTGCACATAGCAATTTTTATTTCTCTCTAAAATAGCACATGACAATACATATGAGATACAGGTGCCGTTAGCAGATTGTTGAAAAGACTCCATATATTTATTGGTATCAAATATCAGAATATGGAACAGAAATTGTGAGCAGAGGAACGATGAACCTTGTAAAAACCACGAGATTTTCTATTGTAACTGTTTGTCTTACTATACGAAATGCTTAAAGCATTATGTTATATATAGCTGTCGCGGCGCTTCATCCAAAAAGTCAGTATTTACTGCCAATACATGTATTCTTGTTAATTTGATTTTCCTTTTCAGCATAATATTGTGTGATAGAATCATATTTAACAGATATCCGGGTGTTTTACACCGTGGACTTTATTTGTATGACATTGCAATTTTACAAATATGCAACGATAGTTACTGACTTGATTTTTTTTAATCAATATAATTATTATAAACTTTTTGATAATAGCAGACATTCCTCAAAGCACAAATTAATCAAAGAATTGACCACTAGCTTTTATGGGTTATCTTAATAATGTTCATAGAGAAGAGCAATTCCCTCATGCCTAAAACAGGTAAACAAAATATTCTACAGCATTGCCCTTTTATCAGCTTTCTATTTAATTCGGTAAATTTCCTGCATGGGTCTTTTGAAACAAACAATGTATGTGGATTTCACAAACAACTTTTTTTTGTTTTTTTTATGCCTCGTGTACTGATTAATAGCGGAAGTTATACTGTATTTTTTACTAATTACTTAGTATCAATTATTGAAAAGTTGTTTCGAATTCTGTCATAATTTTGTAATATTTTGACATGGTACTGCTTTACTTTATCAGGCAGTGTACTCCAAAACACCATGTAAAACGCTGTGTTTTTTTTCTCCTATTGAACTTGTACCGATTTCTCCGACTCTGAAAGTCAAACACCCAGTATATTAACCCTATTTCTCCTCTACATCTCTTAGCAAATAAAATTGCTGCTTCTTTTATCCCACCATCAAGAGAAATCAGAGCTCATTCTTTAAGATTTAAAAATCAAAGTACATGTATATATTTTTTTCTGGAAATGCTAATGTTTTTTACAAGATTTGAACTAAAAAGGTTGCCCATCATGATGTATATGGCGTTTGAACATTAATGGAAATAGGTGCTATATTAAATATCATTAAAACCGCAATGTTTAATCAGTGTTGTGCATATAATTAAGATTGCCTTTATTAATTAGATTTGAATTAAATATATATCATTTCTTATGCACTGCAATATGCTCCATGAAAGGGATTGTTCCGTTATGCATTTTCTATACCTCTGCAACCATACAACTGTTTTCCGATTCTCCCTCCCCCCAATATATACATGTAATTGAAACATTGATTTGAATTAATTTAATAGAGGTAATTGATAACGATTGTCTGTAAGATCCTAAGGACCATGGACAAGAAGTATTACTTAGAACAATAATGCGTCGTGAAGATATCCTGTTTTTTTTTTTTTTTTTTTTTTTTTTTTTTTGATAAATTGATTGAAGAATTTATATTTTCTTGCTTAAAAAGAAATAATATACTTTTGATTTTTCGCGAACACCACCAAAAATTGTTTAAAATGTTACAGCGACAGGGTAAAATAACAAGTGGATTTTCTTTGTCAAAGGCAACATATCATTTTCCAACATGCTTAAAGACTGTCATGTGTGGATAGGCTATGATTGCTTGTGTCTATTATTTTTTAGACATACATGTAATACAATAATGTATTGAATATCAATTAGTAAAGTTTCGAATATGATCTCTGTTAATAACAATTTGTATGATAATAACGATATCACTCCCTCCTACTTTGTATGTTTGCAGTTGTATGATACCACACATTGAGATTTTGTTGTTACAAGTGCTTAAAATCATTATAAAATCTGACATGTTTATTTGTAATTGTACCTGTAGTCACAATACTTTAATCTTGAAACGATCTTTTAATCTGAAAATGTTGTCCATTTTGCCAAAGTTCAAGAAATGTCTAAAAATTATCCTAAGAAAAGTGTAAAATATAATTGAAAAAGAAACATGTAATTCGTAGATAAAAATTCTCCATTTTCGTGGTTAAATAATACAATACTTTTCCGTACGTGGGAAAAAGGGTAAGCATTTGATTCTTCTTTTGGAATTTCATTTTCCAGATATTACTGATTAAAATGAAGAGTAGGGGAAACGGAACAATACAAAATAAAAGTCACGATTTCATTCTGCCCAAAACCCACTGACACCAGAAACAAAGAGATTGTCCAAGATAAAATTCCCCCATATTGCACGAAATTTACTTCCCCTATAATCTGGTTTATGAATATATCTCGAGATAAATATCCGAGGTGTATCACAGAATGAATTTATAGACGAAATCCCATGGAAAAGAATTCCCAATTTACAAATTCCAAGAAATTCTCTTTTGAATACCTATACAACTGGACACAATAATTTGATACAAAGTTTTTAATTTTAAAAAGGATGTTCAAGTTCAACTTAAGATTATTTTTCCTTGAATTTTAATACACACTGATTAAATGACCAGTTGTCCTCAGCCTTAACTCTGCTTTTTATTTAAAAAAAAGGGACCCCCCCCTCCACTGATGACTTATTTTGATGTGCAGTGTCATGATTCGTTAGAGGTATAGGACTGTTTGCTTGCTTCGTTTATCATATGCACGTGACACAGAATTTAAAGATTTATTTCGCAATATGTTGACTATTTTTCTTGTCTTTTATTTGTGAAACATGAATTTTAATATTTTAGATAATCAAGGAGAATTTTGTCAATATTGTATTCATGATTCAGATGTTTTTGGCTTTGTAAAAATGTGATATATTTTCAATTTGTCTCTTTAGTTATGTAATCAACTTCTTCAACAACGAATATTTTTAGCAACCGTTCGAATTCAGAAGTTCTTTCAATTCCTCTTTCTCTGGTTCCCTGTGAAATGTTGCGAAATTCTTCTTAGGTTATCCGGATTTTATGTAACTTTTTTCTCTCAATCTTGTGCTTTCAATATATTGTGTAGCTTTGTTTCATGGAATTTAGAGATCTAAATTAGATATAGAATATCGTTATCATGTGTATGATCTCTGATTTTTTCCAATTTGAGAATAAATGTTAAACAAAAATGGCTCCTCTTATACTGTTGGCTAGTAGTTTTTACATGCATTTAGATCGAAGATCCCAAATAATTTAGTAATTATGCAAATTCTCTATTCATTTTATTAAATTGTGTTTTTGTAAATGTATAAATAATTTTATACCCATCGTTAGGACATTTATTGATTCACATATTTTTGCCAATATGACAACCTTTACTCCGTTTAACTTATCAATAAAATACACAAGCTCGGGATAACGACCGGTTGAAAAGGGATGCCTACTCCCCTTACGCTCTTGATCCCACCTCTGGTATACACAGGGTAATGTGATAATAATCAATAGAAAGTGAATTGCTAACTCAGAATTAAAAATTGATTAAATAAATTTACGTGTTGTAATACCCTTTTGTCATGTTTATTCAGCGAATTTCACCTGCAAATGTTACAAGTCAAGTTTGACCATATTACATGTTTGCAAATCGCGCGTTAACGGTCAGGCTCAAACCGTTGCATAATAAGGTAGGCTTGTACTGGGAAGTATACATTTAATGTACAGGATGTGGCTCGTGTCAGGGACGCGGAAACATGGAGAAAAAAACCATTATGTTCGATGTATGAGAATTGTATAGCAGCATCGTGACCGCTTTCTCACAGGAAGGAGTTTTCTATTATAACTTATACTTACATTACTTCTCTCAAGGTTCAACTAAAAGCAAATATTAAAAAAAAAAGATAGAGCAATGGCCAAATAATGCTTCTTGTGGCTTTGGAGTACCATACCTGAAAACATAGTTATGAAGTTGACAATAATGTTTCACACATTTTTATTAGTAAAGAGATATTTTTTGTGCAATTTGACTTACGTTTTTATGTTAAAAATAATAGTTATAGATATATCGATCACAATGAAAACATAATTCTGAACTGTTCATTCTCCAAAAGGTCCGACTATGTCATGTAAACTGCGTTGTAAAACCTAACACCTATCCAAGCCCCCTGCTTACTAAGTTCTGCTCCCCCTGATCAACCGGTACATTCATTCTCTCTCTTTGTGCCATGCTTGGTAAAGGGACTTATTCAATTCACAATCGACGGAGCTCATCACCATCTTCTAACATTACCGTTGATCGTTTTCTCCAAGTTCTCAAGCCATGATATTGCTACGTCATAAATTAGCACCAACCACATCGGTCTCGGTACGCAGCGGATGCTCACTCCTCCAGCGCACCTGATTCCGCCTCTGATGTTTTGGAGGTCCGTTTTTGCTCCGCTCCTATTTTGTAATGTTCAATGTACTTTTTATCTCAAATACTGATCGTTATCTCCATCTATTTTATTTTGTCCAATTTTTTTTTATATGTCAAACAAATATATAAATATATTTTTAGTGATTATATCAGAAACAAGTTCTATGAAATGGCGGGTGAAAGAAGTTTGAATCCTATCTTGCACTTCATTAATAACATATATATGGGTCTAACAGAAGATCCTCTGTGCAGGATGTATGGAAACAGGAAGTCTACGACGCACTATTTATCAGAGGAAGCTCTGCTGCACACTTGCAAGGCCCACACAGTTTGAGGCATTATAAAGTCTTTATGGAACTTGCTGTCGTAGTAAAATAAAGACCAAGAGAGAAGAACAGCAATGTTATGCCTGGTTTATCAACTACGTCAGAAGGGAGAACAAAGGATGGAACTCATTGGTGTTGGTCACAGGAAGATACTAGCAACAATAATAAGTGAATATCTTATGGAACGTTAAGTTTGGAATGCTTTACCTTCTGATGATTAATGTTATTATCCTGTCCTGTATTTAGTTTATTATCCTGTCCTGTATTTAGTTTCAATTTCCGACACTTTTCCGTTATGATCAAGAGAGTGTTAATATTAAAGAAAATAAAGTTCCTCCTCATAAAAAAATAGACATGTGTACTCGTATTTCAGACTCGTATGTAATTAACATCATTTAGAGTGTTCCATATGATGACCCTCCTAAGTGTTGCCCTGTTTATGTGCATTAAACAATAGTTAATGTAAGGAGAGAGAAAAAAAATGAAAAGAAAAAGTATGTTAAAATATTGTTCGACCGATCATGTGTAATCTAAATAAAATCAGTTCTTAATTAAAGGTTTGCAAGTGAAGATAACATGAAATCACTCATATAGAAACAATGTTTCATTTATCAAGCGACATACCTAATGTTATTCGTGTCATCTGTCTGTTAAATATTTGGATATTTTTCAAGACAAGGACATTGATGGTGATGAATGATGAACGTGATCACTTTAACTTTTCATAAACCTTATTTATATAGCAACACATCATTTAATCTGCATACAGAGTTTTTTTTTTATCTCCAAGTTGATTCGATACACACGAGCAATTCATATACTCTCTATATGAATAAATTTTTGAAGCAACGCATGCTACTGACATATAAGTTGATGTAACAAAAATATCAAGTCTCGTCTGAAGTCAACATTTAGCAAATTCTAAATTGCCGATTTAATTACCTTGTCGGCAGATCTCTCATTAAGGCAAATGCTGACTGACATTTTTTTTTAACGAATTCTCACGTATTTTTCCGTTTAACCAATCATGACAAGGGGTACACGTTGGATGTGACCGATCGACACATGTCTATAACACAAGATCCCATATCTGATGTTCTTAGAGGTTCGTTTTTGCTCTGTTCTTTATCTGTATTGTTTAAAAGCACTTCTGAGAATGATAGATTTTCGTTATCTTTATTTTTCTTACATGTAAATGAAGTTGACGATAAAAAATATGGCGTCATTTTTTGAACACGTGGATTGGTTTGTCTTCAATGTTATTTTTAAGTCAAACATCCCAGTATGGTATAGATGTTCCAGACTTTGTGGTATCTTTCAATGGGATATTTCAGATAAATTCTTTTTCGTGCTAAAAATGTTAAACATCCAATTCCACTGAAATTGAGTAAAATTTACCCTTCATAATTATAATGATACAAACAAGGATATTTTGCAGGGATCAGAAATTGTTCAACCAAGCCCCTTACCTTATTCCTCACCAAAATATTAACTGCTATGATGGAGCAATAAACTCTCAAAATGTTCCAAACGTCAATAGCACCAAATAAATGACTTTTCAACGCTGAAATCAGTAAAAATTTCAGACCGGACTTTTTGTCATCGTAGACAACTGTTTCTTCAATAGATATGAACTGTTTCTTCAATAGATATGAAATTCTGGCTCAGACAGTCGATTACTGTACGTTTTTTAACCGTCGCTTCTGGTCTTTATAGCATTTCTAAATTTCATGAAAATCCGTAAAAATGAAAGATAAATTGCAGGTTCAAGCAACTATTATACCAATCCCAAACTACATGTACACTAGCTCCTCACAAAAGAAAATAAAAACTTCAGAGGTACTGTGTTACAACATAACCTACTGTGTTACAACATAACCAACTGTGTTACAACATATTCAAAAAGTGGTGTAATGTCTTTGAACACGATGAACTCTTCGAAAAATTAAGTTGCCTGCGTGGCGCAGTGGTTAGAGGGTGTGCTCTAGAGTTGCGAAGAAAGGAGTTCATCCTAACGTCTTGGGTTCGATCGAGTCCCATTGTGGGACATGGAGACCGGTCCTTCGGTTGAGACCGTGTAAACCGAGGTCCCGTGTTGCATTAGGTGCTGGCACAAAAAAGACTCTTTATATTACTCAATGGCCCAAAGTGCCGAGCATAGGGCAAAATTTGCTGCTCTACACCGTCAAGTGGTGGCGTCTCCATATGAGTGAAAAATTTTCGTGAGGGACTTTCAACAACATACAATCATCAATCAATCGATCGAAAATTAAAATCGCATTAAAAAAAAATCAGTTATATCAAAACAGACAATACAAAGATTCCTCGTGAACAAAATAAAGATAAGATTTTTTTTATAGCATGGACAACTTCATCTTCAATAAAAATTAAACTCGGAAAATAGTCATCTCTTTTGATTTCTCATCTGAAAGATTATTTTGTTAAAGAATCGTTCTTACTCTATAAGCACATAAGTACTGAAAGCCTCAACGCAAGGAAAGAAGGTGACGGAGACCCTCATTGGCGTAGTAAATGTAGTCTTTGGATACCGCGTCCTCCAACGATCTACTGGAGATTCGATAGTCTCTAATTGTGCTCCTTTGTTAGGCAACCCGTTTTATAATCATTTGAAAAATAATTATTCAAAAACTTCTTCCTGAGGTAAAAAATTCAAAAAAAAAAACTCTTGTTGCGGCCTTCAACTAAACATTTAGAAACTGTAAATCGATTGCGTTTGATCAAAAACAGTAGTTACTTTCAATCGTATGTCGAATTGATATATTCCACTGAAAGATGCATCTGATTTAAATTTGGATGCATTAGTGACTAAAGCCAATAATAGCCAACTAATACTAAAGTGTATGACAAACAGAAATGACTTCCGTTTTTTAATCAGCGCTGAGCTTCTTTTACTCATATAGCAAACATTACTTGCAATGCTGTTTATACCTACCAAATTATTCGATACATAAGATCATGCTTTGAATACGATAATTTCTTTAAACAGAGACAAACTACTGACGAATAAGTTGATTGTACAAGAAATCCAACGACCCTATTTTAAAATCAGGCTTTTTCAGCATAATTTAATAAAAATTACAAGAGTGTCTTCACCAGTCTCGCATTAGAAAATGAAAATGAAAAAAAAAAATGCTGCAAAGAAACAAAGATTGTGTATGTTTTGTAAAACAAGCAAAGAAATTGGATTGCAATTGGTTTTAATTTATCCTATATACTTGAAAAATATCTGAAATATCTTCAGACTTATTATTCGGGAAAACCCTTTGTACGTCTATTGAATGTCTGAAACTTTTTTGAACTTTTAATTTTAGTTATTTTTTTATTTACTTATTAGGAAAAGAATCAAAGCGTTATTGTATTCTTTCATATCCCCTACTATTCTATCCACAGTATTTACAATTTGTGTTTTAATCTATCAATTACATATGAAAAAGCGTCGTACTATACTGATATTCTCTGTTTGAAAATGAATAATCGTTGTAATTTTTATGCATTAAGTAATTTTAAATAATAATAAGTTTACGTATCGGAGAGTATAAGGATGCAATTTAAACAGAGTTTCCTCTAATTAGTTGGTACACTGTATCTGTTAAGGGTTAAGTCGCGGAAGCGCCATAAACGGGAAGCATTCTCTATCGCCTGCAATTCCAGCTCTCCTCAGATTATTTTTTACGCAATGTTTCCTTTATTTCAAAATAAAAATTTTTTTTTTCAACAAATGAGGTCAGAATGTGTTTTATTAAAAAAGGTATGTGTACACGTATATTAGGTACGGCTCTTTACACTGTATTTCATTTTTTTTGAAAAATATATTCATACAATTGAGTCCTTGTATATACGTAGGGGAAAAAAATGAACAAAACAAACAAAGAAACAAATCTTCCATGTAAGTTCTGCAATTACAACATTAACATTTTTTTCTAAGTATAATGAACTATAATTTTTTAAATTCTTTTTAACACTTATAAAAGGAGGAATTCTTCAACTTAAAAATTGATTATTAGTGAGAGGGCTTTATTGTTATTTAAGTGTTAAAACTGTCGCATTTAAAAATATACATGTATACATGTAATGTTTTGCTTATTTATAAAAGATCCATATTTAATAGTGTAAAATTCAAATAAACTTAAAGTCATTGGTGGAAAATTAAAAAATAAAAACAACAATAAATCTTTCATGTTACTTCTTTATGGAATGCCATATACGACAGCCAACTGCTTACTGCCAACTGCTGACTGCTTACTGTCAGCTGCTTACTGCCAACTGCCACACATATTTGAATAATTTTTATTTTCATATTGATATTTATGTAAATTTTATCTATAGGACATTTTTTCCAAGGGGGTCACTCTGTTAAAAAAAATCCAACCCAGAAATTTCTTGACAAGAAAAAAAACGTAAAGTCCTTTCCTAAATGTGAAAATTTATTTCGGCCGGGGAGAGGGGGTTCTAATGCGTCATAAATGACATTTTTCATACCAACTTAACACGAATCTTCCATGATTTATTTTATACATAAAATAACTTTTAGTTGGTTTAGTTTGTGCATTAAATAACTTTACAAATTTCTGACCCTCTCTCAATCTATGCATGTAAAACATATTTTATTTGTACAAACAAAGAGATATAAATGTTTGATCGGCGTTTTCTAAGTGGAGGGTCCAAGGTCAGTTATACCGGTAGTTCGTTTAGTTTATTTAACGTATGACTGTACACATTTTAAACCCCCCCCCCATATCTATGCATGTGAAACATTACAGGGACGCAGCAACGGGGGGGGGGGGGGCAGGGGGGCCTGCCCCCCCCCCACTTTTTTCCCAAACATTACCTTTACTATTGAAAAAATGGTTGCCCCCCCACTTTTACCATAGTATAATGATATTATTAAGTGAAAGGTAGTTGGCCTTAAAAAAAGTTAGCCCCCCCCCCCCCACACACACACACACACGAAATAGGGTTTTATTTTGCTTGTCAACTTTTTCAGGTAAGCAAAAAAAATTTTCCCTGGTTGCCCCCCTCCCCCCACTTTCAAAAACGATGCTACGTGCCTGCATTATAACACACAGAGATATACATATTTAATTTGAAGACATTTTTAACTATAGAATATAATGGAAAACGGAAATTTATTTTCAAAACATCTTTCTTTGCGAAACGACAAATCTTTTTTATTATTATTCTCTCTTCAAAGGTTTTGTTGTCTCCGGGGGAGGGGGGGGGGGCTTCTTTAAAGATTAAAAGCAGAAAATAGTCATTTTATTACCTATTTTAAATAGGAAAATAAATAAAAAAAAATAAACAATGTACTTTATGCATATAAATATTACATAAGATAAAACATAAACTTCAAAAGTCATCCGTGCCTTTTTTGGTGGAAAATTAAAAAATAAAAACAACAATAACTTCTTCAAGAAAAGTATTAACTTTTGTTCTAAGAATATTACACTATAATTTTTTAAAAATTTTTTTTCACTTATAAAAGGAGAAATTCTTCAACTAAAAAAAATAATTATTAGTGAGTGAGCTGAAAAAGTGTATTATACTTTGCTTATTCATAAAAGACACATATTAGTGTAAAAATCTTATAAACTTAAACTCATTAGTGGATGTCATCTAAAAATCACGTGATCTAAATATTTATAATCCAAATGAATTCTAAAGATTAGGCCTAAATAGCATTTCAAAATAACAATTAAAGCATACGTTACAGTAAATTTCAACGAGACATCTTGTCAAATGTGGAAAATGCTGTGAATTGGTTTCTGTCCATATACATGTATATACATCAATTAGGTGTGTTTATGTTGGTCATCTTTCCAGATGATGTATATTTTACCATTTATTATTCATGCGTACGTTTTTTTTTTTTATTTGACAGGTCAGTGCCGTGTTCTTATTGTAAACAACTGGGTTTCTCCGTATGCATTATTATCAATTTCAGTTAAGTGTGCAGTTTTCCATTACGTCACAACCTATGATGACAGCTGCACTCAAAGGTAAATAGTACACGCCTCCTAACCGCAAGCTTTACGACTGGAAGTTTCTTCTAATCCCTGATTGGTTGCTCGTGCAACAGGCTATTTCCTTGTCAATGTTGATAATATTGACCAATCACACAGTGGGAACGTGAATTGTTTACGCTGGATGCATCTGTCGAAAAGATCGTGACGTAATGCAAAACTGCACACTTAACTGAAATTAATAATATCTAAACGAATTTATTAGCGTATCAGATGCCATGTTCAAATACAATATAAAAAAAAACAAAATACAAAAATACAAACTATCAGTGGGCCACAGTGATTACCGAAATCTTCAACTGAATATTCATTTAGAGTAAATGTAAAAGAATTTTGGTAGCGAAATAGTTCAAAAATAAATTTTAGAAAATAAAATAAGAAAAAAACTTGTAATCCTAAGGATCTTAAGTGTTTCCAAAAAGAAAAGAAATCAAGGACTTTGTTAATATTGATTTGGTAATGATTAAACATTTTGTATGTGTAAATATAAGGTGTATTTTTGTCTATCTGTTCATATAATTAATTAGGAATAACAAAACGGAACCAAACATTTTTTTTTAGTGTGTCTCTTAAATTTGGTTTTTAAATAAGATAGGTTATCTGGATTTCACTTTTGAGTAAGTATATTTTCTCTCATTTCTGAGTTTTCAATACATTGTGAAATTTCATGAAATTTAGAGAATTAAATAAATTAGATATATTTTTTATTATGTGCATGATCTCTGAGTTTTTATATGCTAAACAAAGTTGTCCTGGTTTCTGATTGGATAGTACAATGTATTTGGGGACGAGTTCTCGAGGATTTGAACAATAATAATAATCGAATAATTGATTTTTACTCAGTTCTTCATATGTACAATTGTAAAACAATTAAAATGATATAAAATGTTCACAATATACGAGGTTCAAGTACTTGGTTTAATGCACTTAAGAACATTGAATACTTAGTTAAGGGCATTCTTATACAATATATCTATATATATAAACAGTATTTAAATCTTTAAAAAAATCTGTATTACCATTAAATTTGAACAAAAAGAATGAAAATAAAACATTTTATTAAGTACTGATGTAAAAGACGACAAAGTAAATTTTAAAAAAATAGGGGGCGGGTCAATTTTGAACAAAAAATTGGGTACATGTATATATGAATTGTACATGTATAAATAATTAATTTTTCAATTAACTTTTTAATAAGAAATGACTGCTTTATTCATAATGAATCAATTCCATCCCATAGTCAAGGTTTAACAAAATTTGATTTCTATCAAAAATCACATAATTTAATCAGTTTATACATACAGGAAATTATCAATTTTAACCACAGGAAATTTCAACTTAAACAAGTTTGTTTTGTGGATGTGAGCGTGTGTGCGTGGTATATTAATTTTTATGCTTGAAAATATGAGTTATTAGTTTGATTTACGCTTTTTATTTCACGTGATTTTCCCCAAAATTTCTCTTTTTACATTCATCGTGTACTAGCAGTTCAATTTTTATAAAAGAGCTGGTGAAGCTTATTATCGTCGTGAAATTCTTTTACAGCTTGCCTTCTTTATAAGTATTTTAAAATGGATATGCTGAATTTAAGTTTGGAATTGGTCGACTCACTACTCAAAGAATACTTGTCCTCTACAAAAATTAAGAATTTCTCAATTTGAAAAATTGTTATATAAGAAATTGAATTGTAAAGAATCTCAGTAAAGACAATACCATTTGTACAATTTTAAGAATTGAATAAGCTACATGTAGGCCTACGATAGTAAGTTGAAATGTTCATTTTGTACGTTCAACATAATGAAACAGAGAGAAAAACCGCGGGTTCCGACAATGACATTTAATATAATTATACATATACCTGTTAATAAAAAAATATCGCTAAAGCAATGAGTACAAATAAAAGTCTCTGCAAGCTCAGCAGTGGAAATTTTTTGTTCAAATTAAGACTTTTTTGATATTACATGTAATTTTGTAAAAAAAATTATGGCATAAAATTTTTTGTTTGCTTTGACTTGTTTCGGGGTTTTTTTTTCTTTTCTTTTCTTTTTTTTTTTTTTTTTTTTTTTTTTTTTTTTTTTGCAAATATTTGCGACTGAAAAGTTTACACAAGACTTTTCAAAATCAGATTTTCATCTTTAATATGCAGTTATGTTCAATCAATTTTATATTCCTTAACACTTAAAAAAGAAAGAATCCAAATTATTAAATTTTGCCTAAAATGATTCAGTAAACATAATTCATAAAACATAAACCAACAGTATTCAAACTCAAAAGTCCGCTAAACAATACATTTTAGAGCAGAGCAAAGAAGGACCTCACCTCAGAGGAGGGATCAGGTGTAATGGAGGAGTGTATCGTCTGCCGACCAGTCACGCCCGCCGTGTGCTCCTTGTCATGATCGGAAAATCCGGGAAAATTCGGCGACAATTCACTGTGCAAATAATGGCCTAATGATAAGTTTGAATAACTTCAGTCAGCATGTGACTTAAATGACATATAGTATTTGCTGACAAGCCAATTGTTTCGATCATAGAAGTTACGAAATGATGACTTTATTCTTTTTCCATCAACTTGTCAAAAACTTACCTCGTTTTAGAAATTGTTCATACGTAGAGCATGCTCTTACAGATATATCGAATCAACTGAGAGATATAAACCCCCGTATGCAGTGATGAAGGTATTACTTAAGTATAAGTCACATTATCCAGCGATGGGGTATACGATGAGAAACCGATGCGTTTTTTGATGAAAATGGCGTGGTTGCCGGCCGGGCACCACTAGTGATCGGAAGGTGACTGAGGCCATTTTGCGAATCGGTGGGGTCATCGGTAGGAAATAATTCGTAGTTAAAATTTAGCGATGTCTCCAACGATGCCTCACATCACTCCTCATCGGCAACCCATCATAAACACATCTTTTACGGATCGGCCGATGTATGGCCGAGCATCGTCCTATATCCGTTGAATCTGAGGTCATCGGGGGGTTGAGTGGTGTTCAACAGATAACGGCCGATCATCGGTCGATGTTCGACCAAACATTGGCCCGTAGTCAACCGATGTTCGAACGATGTTCACCAATGTATGAGCGATGTAATATACATCGGCCGATTATCCTGGAACATCGTTTTATAATTAGCAATGCTTCGCTGGGCCTTTGAAAGTCCGGCCGGCAACCACGCCATTTTTCTCATTGGTTGCCCATCGAATACCCACCGCTGGAAAATGTGACTGATTCTGTAAGGACTACTAGGCCGATGTGGACCGATGTTAGGGCATCGTTAACACCACGGATTACCACCGATTACCACCGGTCTACGGCTACCGGCCGGGAAATGTGACCTAGGCATAAGTATATTGCTGCCGGAGGAAAGTTAAAGCCACGGTCATCACATTTTTCACAGAGCTTGGCTGTTAAAATACCATAAACATCTTTTTCTAGTAAAATATCCAGTGTGAAACAGATGCGTCAGACTCTGTGATATCTTTTATTTCAAGCTCAACAAGATATACGTATCGACAAGAAATTGGAAGTAACCATTGCTACATGTAATTGACAATACGTCGTCGATATATCTAAATGTTAAATGGAAGGTCACAGCAAGCGTTTTTTTTCCTCTCTCTCTCTCTCTTTTCACGTATAAGATTTTGAACAAATTCTGCTTCATATGTTTACAAAAATATGTCTGCAAATAAACGGGACGTAATTGGTACCAATGGGAATTCCAATAGGTTTTTGGAAGACCTGGTCTCCTAAAACCACATAGATATTGTCAATCAGAAGTTCAAGTATTCTTTTAAATATCAACTTCAGATATTTGTGTAAGCAAATAATTTTGCAAATGACAAATGACATGGTTAGTTAATTTATGCATTCCATTTTTATTGAAATTCAGATGCCAATGAGATCAAAGTGCCTCGACTTTTATTTATCGCTGGAAATGGTTGTATATAAAGTTGAAAAGTTTTTATGTTGTCGATTTTAGTGTCGAAAATGAAGTTTTTATCAAAAAGACTTGGTTCCTAAAACTTTTCATAACTTAAGCTTAACCTTCTTTCGTAAGAATATTGTTGGTAGTCTGTAAAAATGCACAAAGGTTTCCAAATTTTCATTTTCGGTTTGAAAAACTTAAAAAAATCCTGGTGTCCAAAAATCTTCTCACAACTTACAGTAGTCAAATAATCTTTTGGACGATGGTTGGCGGTGTTCTGTATGTGCAATAATGTTTCTGAATTTTCATTTTTCAGTTTTCATTTTTTTCTTCTACAAAATAGTCATATTATCATTTGCAATATGATTGGAATGTCCTGCAGAAGTACAATGGGGGATTCAGAATTTTTATTTTCGCCCTTGTAGTCAAATGGGGGTCGAAGAAATAACATTTTCAATTTAAATTTTTGGACGATTTTTTTTTTATAAATGAAAAACAATATATCATAATATATTCGCGAGTTTGGATAAATTTCAGGGCACGAATTGATCTACAGATTTTTATTATCAAAGCCTTTAAAAGCATACCTTAGTATTTCGCCAGATTTATTTACACAGCTTCCTCAAATAAAAACAACTAGATTCCAGGTGCACTACTGAAAGTAATGATAAACATGTATATCTGCATGCACAACCAAGCAGTATCCTACACTTGATGCCAATGCTAAAGTTGTCAAATATTTAGATTAATGACCTTTAATTGGGTTTGTAAATTGTGTCATGCTAGTGGGATATCTATATAATAGTTTATTAAATATAATATGAACGAAGTAATCCGCTCCTTTTATCGAAATGGGAAACACAGAGGCAAGAAATCCATGGTACTAATGCGCTTAGAGGGGATTAGGGGTGAATAAGATTGGGGCTCGTATGCCATAGATTAAAATATTTAGAAATATTTATTAAAAATGGTCGACAAGTTAGATACCAGTGTAACATGGACGAAAATGTAGTTTTCTTAAACAATAAAAGTTCTCCATGACGAAAGTTGACAAGCTGAATTTTAAATTCAATTTGGATTTGGGTGGATTATCAGATTCAGAGGACAATGAAACGAAAACGGAGAAAACGACAGGAAGAACGGAAAAAACGGAGACCTTAGAGAATGAGGAGCCTCCGCCAAAAGCCAAGAAAGACAAAGAGAAAACCAAACTCTCCATCAAATCTCTCAAGGATCCGAACAAATTCGTCACCATTGGAGGTACGTACACTGACACACACACGGGCACACATAATACTTTGGTTTTGCATATTGTCCTTTCTGACACATTTTATTTAATCAAATTAACTCTTATAGTCATATTGCACAGTTTATTTGATACAGTAGAATATCAAATCTAAAATTTGTCAGAAAGGACAATACGAATATAGCTTTATAAATTATCTTTCATAAGATTTTTTTTCTCTTTTTTTATGGTGTATAATACATGTAATATCATACATGAGTGCATATCAAGACCATTAACTCAATATTTCATTTTACCAGATAATATCAATGAAATGTCTTGCTGAAATAATTTCTTATTTATCTATAAATCTGCATTTTGAATTTAAAGTCATCATGCAGATTTTTATTTATTAAAATGTTAATAGGAAATATATCAGAAAGATAATAGACCTTATGTGAAATATATTCAATAATACATATATTTTTGCTGCTGTGCATAATTTTCTTGATGAATCCTGTATATTGTTATATTACTGAACAAATATTTCATTTGTATCACTTTTTGAAATTATATTTCTATGTACTACATGTATTTTAATTACATGACATATAGTTATATTTAAGGAGAGGAACTCGTAAGTTGAAAGAACTTGTTTCCAATCCTTTTGATTTATTCAATAAAATATGTTCAAAAAAAATTTAATATATTCCCTGTATATTTATCCTTGTTCAATATGCATTCTACTCCATTACATGTATTGGGTCTCATTTTGGTATATAACCAATAACTTGATGGCAAAGGTATACTAGTATTTTGAAAACTTGATGGCATAGGTATATTTTGAAAACATGTTCTATAGTCACTTCATAGTTTCAGCGTTACAAGACTTTTTAAAATATGAACTGATATTTTTCACCTTGATGAGAAATTCGTTAAGAAGAAATCGTCACAGCCATTGCGGTAATTAACAGGTTTAAATCCTTCAGTGAAATTTGCTGTACGAACAATTCCACTTAATGACATAACATCCTTCATTTCTACTTAGTAGTAAAATAAATGTATTCGTGACCAATCCTTGGAGCTAAATGAGAAAAATTCCTCGAAAACAATTGGAATACTTACGTAGAACCTATTTTATACATGTATTGCATATAGGCATGCATGTTTTGGTGCGCCTGAAAGTGAAAGCGCTCAAATACTATATTTTTAATAACGATATTTTCGATAGAACATTAATTTGTATAAAATTTATCAAAAAAAAAAATTATCCCCACAACTGATAATTCAGGAATTTAAAAAAAACTCCGTGAAGAGCTATTTTCCGAAATGATGATGATCTCTCTCTCTCTCTCTCTCTCTCTGCATTTTCCAGGATAGAGAACTCCTTCATGCTTGTAAAACATTTAAAGATTTGCGTGATTTAAATGTGTATGGACATATGTTTTCATTCTATTCTAAAAGTATTTTTGTAGAACATGCTGTTAATAATGTAAAATTTAATATGTTCCCTACAGCATGGTATAAATTTTGATTTTAAGATAGACGTTTTCATTTTACATGTATACTTAAAAACTGTTACAATTTTTTTTTTAAATTAATAAATCTAAATACCGGGGGTAAATCGTCGTTATTAACTGCATGTAGGCCTACCTTTTGTTAATGTGCATTATCGGTTGTCTGTCCAGTCCATTTGCACCTCTTTCTGTAAATAAAAAAAATCAAAATATTTATTTTTTACCCCGATCATGATAAACACTTTTTACTTATACAATACAATTCTGTTGACATCAAAAAGGAAGGTTGGGGGGGTGTCCCATCAGCATTGCGATCCACAATCTAAGAAAAGAGGTATTATGAACTTTTTTTTACTGTAATGTCCACATAAGGTGGATGAAGGGTGTATTTTGGATTCTATCTCACTGAGAAAAAAAAAGGATTTACAGGACTGCGCATTTTTGCAAGTCATTTTGAAGTTTTTCAGTCCGCGCTGTGTTGATTCGTGATGGGAAGCAGATCGGACCGAAAACCCCTGTCCCTGGCTAGTAGATATTCTCAACTTTTATTCCAATATTACAATATTCAAGACTTTCCAGGAGTTTTGACCATACATAAAATGGAAATGTTAGAACTTTTTTATGAAATGGTTTTAGCTGGTATTTTCCAAAAATTTTATTAATAGGAGGTGTACAGCTAAAAAGATTCTTCGAAAATTGGAACTTAAAATTTAAACGGGAAATAAGAAATTAGCTCAAAATTGCGTTGCGTATGTCCTCAAAGAACGTAGTCGTACAGCAGGAGTCAATTTTTATCATCTAATTAACCTTTTACCCCAAAATTAAAACCAGGTTGGGTAAAAGAGGGTTCAATACAGATACACATTGTAGTTCATCCAGCAATTTCAAACCACGCATTTACCAAAGCAAACAAAAAACATTTTACCATTCTTAGTCAACTCATATTTAATGTTTACATGCACAGCACTGATGAGTGATGATTTTTTTCTGTCTACACACAGATAAGCAGAGTCACCATAGCAATTATGTAAACTACTTCGATGGCGCTTGATCCCATAGCAGACGAAACGTTTTCAATATTCTTGCGCGTATAGTGATGAGATCTTTTTATATAAGTTAAAAGATCTAAAAGAGATACTCGATTTCAAATGTCTGGAAATATTTTACTATGAAAATTAACTGATGTTTGTTACGTTCTTTTCTCGTCCGGTGTTGACTTAAGGGCACCTGTTGGGGCCTCATGTGGGGAAACATTAATTTGGAAGGAAGGAATCGGTCGCTCGTAAATTAATATATCTGAAACAACCCTTGAAAAAATATATAAGATATTTTTTTAAAAATGTTAAATATCCTGAAATGAAAAAATTGTGTTCTTAATATTTTGTTTCAAATTTCACGTGTCGCCAGGTCATCAAAGCGTTTGTGAAAATAGTTCGGCCTACAGTATTTGCAGTTTGACATGTCAAGTGTTGTCGACAGTTGAAAAAAAATATGAATGAAACGGAATGGTACCATCGGAAGTGTTGTTACGATTACGTTGGATAGATTTTCTAGTGTTCACTTGGTTTAATTGTGGATGACATCCATTTTGTATCTGGATGAACCTAGTATTACAGAGTAAGTTATCGTAGTCAAGTGCAACAAAACAAGAAGAAATCATTAGGTCTATACAGACATGTTGCCTGATAAGTGATATTTTGTCAACACTCACCCATGTAGCTGGTTAAGTCCGTTAATAATGTTCACACATTTTTAATTAACATATTTTATTTTTATATTTAGAGATAAATTTCCAGTGTTGATGTCTGTTAGCCAGTAAAATGAATTTTTACATCAGAGGAAATTCTAGTTATTTTCATATATTGAACCCACTGCTGTTTGGAGATATTTTCCCACAGCTAGTTTGATATACTTGTCCAAATTGAAACCTTATTTTAATCAAAGATATATTTATTGAAGTCAGTATCCATGTCCCAACTAAATTGATCTTCAGACATAGATCTCATAATGACCTAATGTAGTCTGAAATATCTGACACTTTCCAGGCTTTTTTAAAACAATTTTGATATTTGACCAGGCTCGTCAAATATCAAAATTGTTTAAAAAGCCTGGAAAGTATCAAATAGTTTGGACAAGATGGAATGGAGTGTTAATCTCGCTATAATTCTACATTCCCTCTTACTTAATTGTACATACAGTCAAACTTCTTTATCTCAAACCTGATGGGACTGAGAAAAAATCTTCGAGATATCCAAGGATTTGAGATATTGAGGGTAAAATACTTAAAAAATATGTGGTTGGGGCTTCCTTATCACTTCGACATATCCATGATATATTTACGATTTTGAAGTTCCGAGATACTGAAGTTATAATCAACTGTGTATTGGACAGTGAAGGAAAATGATGTGGTCCTTTATATGTGTTCTTTATTTTGAATCCTTTTACATCTGCCCCTAAATCCTGCTATAGGCAGAAGGGTCCATTCAGAATCTTAGCTGATGCACAGTTCTCAAGGATAAATTATAAACATTAGTGAATTTTAATCAAGTCACACTTTTTTTTGTTTTTGAAATACGTTTTCAGCACATATATATATATTATTTTTATGTTTCCATTCTTTATTCCAGTTACTAATAAGAATAATAATTGTTGATTTCTTATTAGAGTAATTAACTTTTGTAGAACACAAAATGTTTACCAAAAGTGTTAACAAACATAGCTTTAAATTTGAGAACTTTTTTGGCATGATCCACATTTACTTCATAAGAATTTAGCAGCTCATTTTGGGGGCTCTGAAACCAGTCTATGCGAAAATATTTTGGACCACACACTCTCTTCTGTAATCAATGAACACAGAAGACTGAACCAAATTTTGTTAGATAGAAAAACATGAAAAACCTAAGTAAATGCATCATCTCAAGCCACGGTCCGGAGTCCGCATATAGCTCTCTCCTACCCGTGGCTGCTTGATCACAAAGTGTCATAATCTTGAATATTTACGCCTCTCTATTGTGACGTCATATTCAGTCAATGACAAGCTTTGTTTCCATCACAATTGAAATCAACAATTTACATCAGCAGTATACAAGAAATATTTCGTACACTGCAATTGGGTATTGAAAGGTCAAATCAAAGTTCATTATCCTACATGCTTTACTCGCATTCAGGGATTTTCCACCCCATTTTGGGAATGGGGCCCAGGCCCTTACTATTGGGAATTTTACAACATTTTACAACTTTTTGGGAAATTTTGTAGTTAGATGTATTTCAATAAATTAACACTTATGATAGTTAACATTGATTTTTTACTTCATTATTCAGAACTTTACTTCAGAAAATAGATCTATTATTATAAAGTTTAGCCAAGTCTCCACAAATTATGTTCATTTCATTATGAGTTCAAACCTTACCATGTTTGTTTTACATAAATTTTTCAAAACTTAAACACAGGTTGTTCATTTTTGGGAAAAATGGAGTGATTTTGCAATTGGGAATGGGGCCCATATTCGGCCCTACATGGGGTAGTGGAAAATCCCTGCGCATTGGTCAATATTTTAATGAACTAAGAGAAATTCTTTTCTCATTCAAACACGGCCAGAATGGGAGAGGATTGTACATTTTGGCCGTGGTTTGCGACAATGAAATAAATGTAAAAAAGTGAAATAGTAAACATGCTTTTCATTTGCCAGGGATTACTCCCAAATAGTTATAAATACTGAAGACGGTCCATGCGGTTTTGATAATATACATTTAGTGTTTGATATATTAATTTATGTCAGAGTGCTGGTATTACAAGGGACCCACGTAAACTATAGATAGAAATGTTTGCCACTAGGTGGTTAAAATTTTACTTGCTTATGGTAAATTCACTCCACACACTGTTGATTAGGCAAGCTGTTTTATGCAACCTTACCATTATGTTGCAGTTCATTGCTTCTTGTCATATATAGATTTGTATTCATATACATGTGTATGTCTGCTTTTATGGTTATACTTTTGTAAAAGTATTAATAATACATGATAATTGCATCATTGATCAAATGTCAATTAAATGTATATGCAAAACAATTTTCTGCTTTTTTTTTCAGAATACCGAATCTTAGGGAAAAAGGGTGAAGGGACCTTTTCCGAGGTTCTAAAATGCCAGCACTTAAAGGAAGGCTCTTACTGGGCCTGCAAAAAGATGAAACAAACTTATGACAGGCAAGTAACAAAATTCACAAATGTGTCCATTAGGCTTGACAACATCAAGTTACCACTTCTAAAACTCCAAAACATAATTTTGCTATGATCCTTGAGATAAGTAATAAATTTGGAAGGCTAAAGAAATACCATAGGTTCTCTTTCCTATCAATGAACCTTTTACCTTAGGACTTCTTAAATTAAGGTGCAGGGCAAGAGGTGTTATAAGAGATTATAAATGAATAAGTTTATAAGAAATAAAATTTCATCAATACCAGTTTTTATGATACTCCCCTCCTGAAAGGCATGGGGGTAAATATTGTTGGAGTGTCCGTCCATCCGTCTGTTACACTTTGAGGTACCCATCTCTTATTCGCCTTTACTTATAATCATGATAATTATTTAGAAATAGATTCCTACAACATACTTCTAAAAAATTAACCAAGAATGATATTTTTCTTTACACAGATTTGAATTTGATCATTATCACACTTTTGAGCAAAATTGGTTTAATAATTGCATATTAATTTTTATCCATATTTTTAGTATGTAATGTTGATTTAAACAAGTTTTCTTTGGTTGTTAATACAGAAATGAATGTTGCAGCTACTGCATAAAAAATACATAACCTGTGTAAGCGGGTTATGTAAATTCTTTTTTCTGCACTTGCTGCAATGTTATTCCTGTACTAACAATCAAAGAAAGACATTTATTGTATATTGTTTATAGCTCACCTGAGCCAAAGGCTCAAGTATATCAAAAATATAAACTTTTCACATTTTCAACTTCTTCTCAAGAACCACTGGGCCAATTTCAACCAAACTTGCTACAAAGTATCCTTAGGTGAAGGGGACAGTCAAATAGGGCCACGCCCTCCTTTTAGTGAAAAATTAATGGCATTTTAAAAAAATCTTCTTCTCAAGAACCACTGAGCAAAAATGAAACTTAAGTGGAAGGTAGTGAAACAATTTTATTATCATACCCCTGGGGGTATTAAATATTTACATAGGAGTATATAGGAAAAATCTTTAAAAATCTTCTTCTCAAGAACCACTGGTCCAGAAAAGATGAAACTCATGTGGAAGCATCCTCAGGTAGTGTAGATTCAAGTTTGTTGTCAGTTTTACATAGGAGTATAATTATAAGGAAAATCTTTAAAAATCTTCTTCTCAAGAACCACTGGTCCAGGAAAGATGAAACTCATGTGGAAGCATCCTCAGATAGTGTAGATTTAAGTTTGTTCAAATCATGACCCCCGGGGGTAGGGCGGGGCCACAATGGCTGATCAAAGTTTTTCATAGGATTGATAGGAATATATAGGGAAAATCTTTAAAAATCTTCTTCTCAAGAACCACTGGTCCAGGAAAGATGAAACTCATGTGGAAGCATCCTCGGGTAGTGTAGATTAGTTTGTTAATCATACACACAATGGCTGATCAAATTTTTACATAGGAATATATAGGAAAAATCTTTATAAAAATCATCTTCTCAAGTACTTCAAAGCAATGATTAGTGATAGTATAGGAAGAAAATGTTTTTAAAAAATCTTTTTATCAAGAACAGCAAAGTCATATGCTGTATTAATATGAAGACATTCTAAAGTAGTATTAAATTCAAGCCCCCCCCCCCCACCCCCCCCCCTTAAACTTTTCAGTTCTGATCTGTGTTTTTTCCTAGACGATTTGCTCAGGTGAGCGATGTGGCCCCTGGGCCTCTTGTATTATATAAATATACTGTAAACCAACTTTTATTGGCGTGTGAAAAAATTTCGCGAAGTTCGCGAGAGCCTCGTCATCGCGAATATTTCTCGCCACGAACCGGTTCTTAAAGTCTATGTGTCTATTCACAAGAGAATCTAAATAGGCTTGATCGCGAAAATTGATCGTCGCAAAATATATTACCCCCGGTAAATCGCCAAATCAAGTCGTCGCGAATAAAAGTTGGTTTACAGTAAATTTACTGATTAGCTAACACTACCTTTTTCTCATTGACATAGCAAAAATGAGAAATAAACTATTAAATATATACTTATATTAAAAAAGATTCCAGCTAGCTACAACATTGTCATTCATATTTTGTCCTAGCTTCCTTAAAATTTTTCATTTAAGTTTATCTTCACCCTTTTATTTTTGGGACTCCTTTGCTTGATAACATATTAATTACACACAGACAAGGATCACCAAACATGTTAAATTCCTGTTTTTCCTGTTTGGATTTTTATCAGCTTTTCTGTATAAGGCAAACAGAAGTTACTAAGTTGTTGTCAAGAATGTCAGCTATCTATGTAAATGTTTATAGTCTTTGATAACGGACATTTGCATACAAGTGACCATTAGAATGACGCCTAAATCTCAGAGACATCAAATGGGTGAAAGGAAGATTTTTTTACATCAATTTTACATTGACTGAATTTTAAGATTAATGAGTTATATCAATTTGTAGATAACTAGAATGTTTTGCATACTTACTGAGATAATTTCATTGAAAAAATTGTAGTATAAACCATCAGTGATATAAAATACACTATTCGTTCAATTTGATATAAAGTACTATAAAAATAAAGCATTAGAGAATGACGTACTGCACCTTTATTAAGATTATGTGATTTAACTATCATATTAACAACTTACGCAACAACATCTAATAATGATACAAATATATATCAATTATGGATAGAAATAGTATTCACTATGATGAGTTAAACTTTTTATAAAATTATTAGTTATATCAGATTTGGCTACTACAGTACTGATAAAGAGTCTATTAATGGATGCAAAGTCACCCACAATAGCAATATAATACTATTAAGCTTAATTATTACTGGGTGTTTGCACTCAGTTTCAGCCAAATACAACAATTTTACTTTCATCCTCTGTATCATTTAGTAACAACAAAGAAGATTATAACATCCCTATTATATTAGATATTCTCTCCATGCAGTTGTGTTCTAAAAGGATCATACATGGCAGATTTCACTGGATGTTTGAATTATCAACCTCTTGGCATGTCTCCTTATTGATTGCAATGTCAATTTGTAGACCTATTTGCAAATAGGAGGCATTTAATAATTCAATGGAGTCTCATGTACACTCTTCATATTTTCTTATGTTTGATCAAGCTGCATGGTAATCGTTAAAACATTAAAAGAAATGGTTCAAAAATGCAGATTTAGTTCATGCATGTATGTTTAATTGAACGATCAAATGCCATGTTTATTCAGACTGAGTCATAGAATTTACAGAATGGCAAAGATCCAGTCAAGATTTTGGCCTTTGTTTAAAGTCTGGGACCTTACAGAATTGGTACTATCAGTGTGAGATTGATCTCATCAGAGGGAGGAGTTGACAAAAACTGCAGGCTTCCTTTGATTCCCCAATCAGCAAGTGCTGCGGCTGGGTAGACAACCCAATGTCACGACCTTGAGAAACTGACACTACAGCTTCAGTACTTGTTTTGTCTTGTCTTTAAACATTTAGTTTGGTTATCTGTTTAGCATGTAAAGTCAAAATTAAAGATAACAGAAGCAATGGTGCATTATATATACAATTGTATTGTTTTTAAAAATTTTGATTCACATGTCCTTGATGAACTACTGCTGCAAATGGGTTCTTTAATTGCTGATTTGGTCCATCTATGGAGTAGAAACGGACTGTTTTCACACTTTTATGTATTTATATGTACAAGGAGATGAGAGCAATTGATGAAAACAAAAGACCAGAAGTGTGTGTATCTGCAGTTAATTGCTTCAAATTGTGATTTTTTATGTCAGTTCTGGACTTATAAGACTGAAAAGGAAGTCATAGAATTTTTCCTTTACACATTGTTCAAGTTTTAATTTGAAAAGTGTATTAAATGCACTGGGATATCTTGAAGTCTGTGTACTGAAAATATTGACACATGGTGGGAGGAATAAAATTGATATTTAAATGTTGCACATAAATAGTATAGTAACTGCCTGTTAAAGTTTAAGATCTTCGAGCCTGCCTAATCAGGCATTATTGAATTGCCACACATACTTTTAATAAATCCCCAGTACTAAAACTGATTCAATCTAGTAGTTGAAACTGTCCTTTTTATCCTGTTGATGTAGAAATCATCTGATGTGTTTAGCTTGTTTCAGAAAAGAAAAAAAACACAAATTGTAAGAAAATTATGAATGTTGAAATCTTGCAATACATGAAGTGTAGTGCAAAATCTCTAATTTTTGTGGGGGTTTAATTTCCATTGTTTTTGAGATATGGAGAGACTCCATGAATTTATGACCTGACCACAAAATGTAAAATTTCATATGCATTACCGCTAAACATTTTCAAACCACAAAATCAAATCCCACAAATTTCTCAATCCTTGAGAACTTGAACCCATGAAAATATGTGATATTACAACTTATATCTTGATGAAGTTCCAATGTATCATTGATACATGTATATACCACAAAAGACTTTAGCTGATTTAAACATATTTTATTAGACTCAAGTTATTCCAACTTAGATTTAGGCTTTAGCTCATTACATCCCTCTCAGGTTACTCAACTGTTTCTTGACCAATAAGATTGAACTGTTCTGTAAAAAAATAAAACAATCTCACAGTTACAATTGTCCAAAGGTGTTACATGGAGTAATGAGACTGAAGACAAAGTACAGTGGCTATATATAAGTTGGATGCTTTATTAATCAACATATTTGCACATAAACTCTTCCTTTCAAGAGCCCTTGGAATTAAAAGGCAGATTGTGTGTAAGGCTTGGCATTGATAAATTCAAGGTTTTCTTCTGTACTAACCCAATCAATAAATCATTTACTATCAGATTTAATGATTTCTTAATGCTGGCAAGAAAATAGGATGGGATTTTTTTCTCCCTTTTTTGCTTTGTCATGGCACTAAAACAACTATATATGGCTGTTTGCATAAACTTCTACTAGCATATGCACCGGTCACTTTTTCTCTATAATTGATCTCCTTCTGTGATGTAACCGACTATTTAAAAGGTTTCTATACAATATACATGGTGTTTAAAGTCTCCGCTTCTCTGCAATATATCCCCAGACAAAGGTCTCTATGGAGGCCATAGAAGTCAGCTATTCTTAAAGGAAACATTCAAATATGTAAACAAATGTATCTGCTTTGAACTTAGTTGACACATTTAGTCACTCTAAATTAATCATATACAATAAAATTTCAAAATTGTTTCATTAAAATCTACTTCATTACAGATATAGTGATTTAAAGCCTTATTTTTTACAGAGTACGTAGACTGTATAATTTCTTAGATAAACTAATGAAGGTAAATAAATCTGAAGGTCACAGTATTGATAATTGGCTAAAATATTGGAGGTATCATAGTAATATTGTACTGTTGCCTTAATGATATGCATTGGTTTTCTCAACCATAAAGATTTTAGCTAGAGACTTAATTTACTTAATAAAAAACTTTATGTAAGATGAAATGTTTACCTCCAGCCTGGAACATTTTTATGTAGTTTTTTTTTTCTCTAATTCTAGAATTAGTACTTTTGTCAAAATGATTTTTTAAAATGAAAATTTACAACAAATATGGTGGGATAAATGTTTGCATGTCGGTCATGTTCATCTTCCATCCATAAATGCCCTTCCATCACACTTTGCATTTACTTCAGATTCAAAGAAAGTATTCAAGATATTGTTACCAAACTTCATATGTTGATACATTCAACAACATCAACAATTTTGAACTTGATCTTCCCTTTGACCTTGACCTCACTTTTAAAAAAAAAAATTGTGCTTTGCCCATGGAGAGCTTTTCAAAGAAATTATTCAAGGTATTTTGACCAAACAAGAAATATGCTAATACATGTTGGTGAATCTATTCAATCTCATCAACATTTTTGTTCTTGACCTTGATTTCATTTTTCTTAAATTGTGTTTTGCTAAGTTTCAAAGAAACTTTCAAGATATTTTTTATCAAACTTTATGTACTGATACATATTGAGGAGAACGATTCAACTTCCTCAACTCTTTGTTCTTGACCTCTCCTTTGACCTTGACCTAAATTTGATATACAGTGGACCTTCAGATATCCGGACGCCAGATATCCGGATGCTTCAGTATCCGGACGATTTTTCATCGGAACGAAATTTTAAAATGTTATTCTGTCTTGTTTAACTGGTGATTCAGATATCCGGATGCTTCACATATCCGGACAAATTGACTGGGAACCAAAGCGTCCGGATAAATGAGGGTCCACTGTACTTTGTGTTTATAGCTCAGTTTCAAAGACACTTTTCGAGAATTTTTTTGATACTTGTATAAGCTTATGCACTGATACATTATTTGGTGAGATTTTTTCAACTGTGCCCCAATATTTTTTTTTTACTTTGGCCTTCAAACCAAGCTTTCATTATACAGGTGTTATAACCTATAGAATAGAAAGCATGATATATCTTGATCAAGCCAAGTCTTATGTGTAAATGAACAGAAATTTATGCTTATGGATAGTCCAATGTTTTAATGTTAATTTTTTTGTTACAGTTTGGAACAAGTCAATAACCTGAGGGAAATTCAAGCCATGAGGAGACTCAGCCCACATGCCAATATCCTGGAACTCCAGGAAGTCATATTGTAGGTTGTTTTAACAATTGTAATGTATATTAATATTATTGTGTTTAGTATGTTGTAGTCTTCAAGACAAGAAGCGTTCAAATCTATAATCCTCTGCTGTCAGTTGCCATGTCATTATGTTTTAAATTACCAAAGAGGGCACAATAAGCTTAAGACTAATGCTTGTTAGGCCATCTGTGTCAGTTACTAGATGATATGTTGGTTTTCTGTATGCAGATATGCTTCACTGCTACACTATTGAACATACGTTTTAGCTCAAATGCTGAAAGCCCAAGTGACATCTGTCTATTAATCAGTAAACTTTTCACACTTTGACGCCTTCTTCAGAATCACTTGACCAAATTCAACCAAACTTGGCAAAAGACATCCTTGTGAAAAGGGAATTATATTTTGTTAAAAAGAAGGACAGTGATTACTTTCAAGGGAAGATATTTAAGAATTAGCGAAAAAGTGGTGGCATCTTTTAAAAATCTTATCAAGAACCACTGGGTCAGAAAATTTAAACTTTATATATGAAACCTTCATTATTAAGTTACAAATTTATTCAAATCATGAACCTGGGGAAGGGGGGGGGGTATGGGGAATCAAAGATGAAGGGAAAAAACTTTAAAAATCCGTTTGTCAAGTTGATTAGTCCTATTGATATAGAAGTATCTTCTGATAAACTAGTGAAGGTTCAAGTTTGTTCAAATCATGACCCTGGGAGAAGGATAGACCACGTCATTTCTAAAGAAAAAAAATTACAAGAAAAGCAAAGCCAAGCATGATCACGCTTAGAATATGGATTCCAAGCTTTTTCAATTGGTGTAGATTCTGTAAAATTTTGTAAAGTTTATGATTCAATATTTACATTCAGTGTAATTAGCTCACCTCAACGAAGTTGGGGGAGCTTATGTTATACCGTCGGCGTCCAGGGTTAAGGTTAAGTTTTTTGGAGCAGTTTTCCTTTTAAGTACTTCTATGTCCTACATTGATTAGACATGCATGGAAGTTGTTCCTAGTGTATTTCATTGTACTAGTCACAGTTTCAGATGCTGAAATTTCAGCAAAGGAATGACCAGGTTTATGTTTTTGGAGCAGGTTAACATTTTTGGTGCAGTTTTTGGTGTAGGTCTCATTCCCGAGTAACTATAAGCCCTATGTTGACCAAACTTGCATGGATCTCAGGTTAAAGTTTTTGGTGCAGGTTTCATTTCAAAGATACTATAAGCTCTATAATGACCAAATTTGCATGGATGGTACATCTTAGGATGCATACTACCAGACTTGCTTCAGATGCTGAATCTGACCTACATTTTTTGGACGAGTGAACAGGTTAAAGTTTTTGGTGCAGGATTCATTTCCAAGTAACTATGGGCCCTATGTTGACCAGACTTGCATGGATGATACATCTAAGGATGCACACTACCAATCTTGCTTCGGATGCTGAATCTGACCTAAATTTTCCAATTGAGTGAACAATCAAAGTTTTTGGTACAGGTTTCATTTCAAAGATACTATAAGCTCTATAATGACCAAACTTGCATGAATGGTACATCTTAGGATGCACACTACCAAGCTTGCTTCGGATGCTGAATCTGTCCTAAATTTTCTGATTGAGTGAACAATCAAAGTTTTTGGTACAGGTTTCATTTTCAAGTTGCTATGAGTTCTTTAATGACCAAACTTGCATGGATGATGCATCTTAGGATGCATTCTACCAGGCTGGCTTTGGATGCTGAATCTGACCTACATTTTCTGGATGAGTGAAAAGGTTAGCTTTTTATGCAGGTTTCATTTCCAAGTAACTATGAGCCCTATATTGAGCAAACTTGCATGAATGATACATCTTAGGATGCACACTAATGGACTTGGTTTGGATGCTGAATTCGACTTACATTTTCCAGATAAAGAACCAGGTAAAAGTTATGGGTGCAGGTCTATTACCAAGAAACTGTAAGGCTTATAAAAACCAAACTTGTACAAATGATGCATCAATTGCAAGGGATGAAAACTCTCAAACTTGCTTCAGATGCTGGATTTTAATTATGTTTTCATGATAAAGAACTAGTTTAAGGTTTTATATTGGTCTATTCGAAAGAATCAGATCAAAAGTGCATAAATTTTGTATTTTTGGATGTACACCTTTTGTTAGTTAATTGTGTGACTTTGCCTTACTTAAAAACAACATTCGTTGAGGTGAGCTCTGTAATCTCTGATTACCTATGTTTTTCCTTATGAAATCCATTAATATTCCACGACGTTCAAATTTCTATAACACACTCGAAACCGTGTCACCGCACGTTAGAATCACAGTAGGAACTATATGCATTTTCAATACTCTAGGAACACCAAAATGTAAAATGTTTTATTTCATTTTAACGAGAAACTATAACCCTGAAAAATTAACATAAAAATTAACGTCATGTGTGTTAAGAATTAATTTTTCTCTTTTTTCCTTGCAGTGTTTGTTTGCGTTATTTAACTTTGCAACCTCATTTAACGTCATTTGACGTAACAAACGGCTCTTACATCTATTAACCACGGCAGTTTTGAAGGGCGCTAAATTCACATTTTAGATTAACGAAATAAACAATTATGAAGAAGGAAAATTAGAGAATGTAAATATAAGCATTTTTTTTTTATGTCTTCGGTTCTATAACACACCTGGCCGTGCCGACAAATTATCATACCGAGCTAATTTGCGGTATTCAATTTGTCGGCACGGCCAGATGTGTTATAGGAAAGAAGACATCCAAAAATATGAATTCAGTGCTTAAATGTTGGTTTTTTTTTTTATTTGACATTTTTTGAACTAATGGTATCAGTGACTATCAAATTTTTCTTACAGTGACAAGAAATCTGGTACTCTAGTCCTTATATGTGAATTAATGGATATGAATATATATGAATTAATACGAGGTATGTTGACAAACTATGAAAAAATTTTTTAAAGAAATGATTAATGAAAGAATTTTATATGTAATATGTTTACTTTGTGAAATATCTTCATATAAGACATCTTGAACTTAAAAAAAAAGCACTGGTTCCACTTGGTATGAATATTCTGTGTATTGTCTATTTCTTATAACTATATTAATTGTTCTGTTTGTACCCTGATGTGGTCCAGTTTAGGGGAAAAGAACATGACAAACCCCAATTTAGGGAGAACTGCTTTGATTATATTATAAATTATTCAGAATAGATCCATCTGTAAAAGATATCAAGAAGCACAAGGAACCTCTAAATTTGTTCATTTATGTATTAGCCAAGTTTCATTGTCAGATATTTCATGCATTTCCTGTATTTTTTTTTGCATGTAGTTGAAGCATTTTGTGTTGTAACGTGAGAAAGACAGCTTTGTCTTAAAGTGGGACAAAGTATGGATTGGATTTTTTCATTGATCAGAAATTAAGTTTTCATCAGCTGCTTTGTTCTTAAAAACAATATAAACAATGCAAAAATATAGTGTTTCCAGGTATTTTCAGAAACTCATAAAAGGAACTTCATCAGGCCAAAATAAAATTATTGTTTGTTTGGAATTGCCTCCCGCCTCATTGAAATGCCACCTCCTGAAAAAATTTTATTGACCAAATGTAGAAAGATTTTTTTTTTGCCTGTTATCACATGCACAATACAAAACATTGAAATGTAGTGTCAGATCTATGCAATAAAATTAGGTGTCTTCGTTGATGGTAGATACTTTTTTTTAAAAGTCAGAAAATGTATTTACTGTTAACTGAGATTTTTATCAAAAATTTAAAATTTATCTTCAATTTTGAAAAAAAGATAATAATTTCCCTCCCTCCCTCCTGAGTCTGAAACCCTTCAGGCGGCAATTCCAAACAAACAATTTTTTAAGGATGGCCTCACTAAGTTTGAGTATAATCATTTTTTTATTAGCTCACCTGAACAAAGACTGAAGTGAACTAGTCAGAATATGTTGGTTTTTCACACAATCCATTGTTTTCATCCTTGTCATAAACAATTTACACCAGAACCATTTTATCAAACTTGTCACATATTATCCTTGGGTATTTTATCTAACTTAAAGATTAAATTCCAAAAATATATATATAGTTTCCTGGGTATTTGTTTCCAAGCATAAAGATTTGTTGAGTAGTTATGTAAATGACATTTCACATTTCATGGTTGAGATGAATTAGTGGGTCTCAAAAACAATGAAAACTAGTGCTAATTGTAACGGGGACCGTTACAGATGTTCCCCAAACGCTCCCCAACTCCCTTTTGGTGCCATATTCCCTGTAAGCTTCATTAAATAAGACAAACTCTATGCATCTGAGATTTTAACAACATTTACAAAGAAGTGTACAAAAATCATTTAAACTTTAGCATTTCACGCGTGCACATGTGAATGCATTTGCGTCATGACCTTATCATCTTGTCTGCACAATCTATATTTTAATACACTGAATATTAAAGTATTTAATCCAAAATTATTAATAAAATACGCTCATTCAAGTGTATGTTTGATTTTACTCATTTCACGTGCACGCACGTGCATACATGAGCATGGTGACCATACCTTCTTGTAGAAGTCCATTACATCTATCTATGTTCTAAATTCCACCCCGTTTGGGTGAAAACTAAGAGAGTTATAGCTGTTTAAAGTTTCAGCCAATCAGATTGCAGCACATGTACACACACGTGTATGCATGTGCATGGTGACCATACCTACTTGTAGAAGTTCATTATATCTATCTATGTTCCAAATCCCATCCTGTTTGGTTGAAAACCAAGGGAGATATAGCTGTTTAAAGTTTCAGCCAATCAGATTGCAGCGCACGTGCATGCACGTGTTTTCATGAAAATTGCTTTATTTCATGTTGTAGGATATCCTAATACATGGCTATGTTCAAAATTTCAAAGGATTTCGTCAAAAAACAAGAAAGATATTGAGACTTTAGTTGCAGCCAATCAGAGCGAAGTGCACGTGTATGCGCGTGAGATCTTGCTATTTTCACCATGTTGTCATGTCTATACTACTAATATATCCTCACATTATGAGTTTCAAAGCATTTCATCTAAAAATAGAACAGTTGTGGCTATATCTATTATATTGGTCATTTCACGTGTTGCACGTGCACGCTCTTGCAAGCACGTGCGCGCAAAATGACCTTGATTCCGCAAATCTACATAACATGTCTACTAACCCTAAAAAGGTTTTACCTACATCGGACGAATAGTTTACAAGATCTTTCCCGGACAAAAAAGTTCCAGGAAGAAGAAGAAAAATAATAATAACTAGATACGATCTCGTTGCGAGCAACGAGAGGTCTTCCGTCCGATTACGGAAAAACGTTAAATCGAGCTGAAAAAGTAAAAAAAAAATATTGCACACAAAGAGGATTGAATCCAGGTCGCCAGCATGAAAATCCAACGCGCTAAATATTACTCTGTTTGGAACTCTGCTTTAATGTTCTTGTATATACCTCTGTTTAACAGTGCTTTTGTCTTAGAATTATGAAAGGCGGGCCACTATTCATTAATTTTGCGCCAAACGCCACGAGTTAATCTTCGCGCATTTTCATTGGAATGTTTTATCTAATAGGTGTGATAGCTTCAATGAAATAAAAAAAAAAAGTTCATATATTCTAAAATTCGACGATAAGAAAGTACATTTAACACATTTTACAAATTTCATATAGTATGTAAGCAAGTAACACTACAGCAGTGAAACGGCTATGAATTTTAACTTTTTAAATTTTCCTGTTTATCACCAAAGTGAACTATGCCGATTAGTTAAACATTCATGAAGAGGTTTAATGTTTCGCCGAAAAAGATGGCTCAGCCTACGACGGTCAAGGAATTGGATACCATTTGTGCTCAATAACTTGAATAAGATCTTTGAGACAATTTAATGTTAATATAAACTCCATTAATCGATTTTAAAAAAATGGTTATCTTATTTTGTCTTTTCTATTGGTTTGATATGGCACAAGTGTGCATGGGAAAAAAGTGGTTAAGTTTTATACATACTATATTCATTAATATTCTTTCTTGAAAAACTGAAACATAACAACATAAAGTCTTTTCTTTTTCTACTTTGAGAACCAGCCAAAACCAATTATAGAAGACTTTTAAGATGAACTAAGTTTTACATGGAATTGCAACGTAACTACGACGTGACAATCCAAGTATTCCTTTACATTTCATTTGTCCTTATATTACTTTCCTTCAATCAAACGCTCGGCTGCCTTCGTAAACCCGTATTGCAAAATGTCGGAGTTGACAGAGAGAGCGGCCATTTTGGACCCGCTTCAGATTTTCAAATCCTAATATCTAGAGTTAAGATTTATCAATATTCAAACAAATTATATAGTAAGCATTATAAGAATAGTTTCTATTAACACACCAAAAATAAATTAAAAATATTGAAAAACAAAAAAAGTTGAAAATTTGGACATTTTAAATTGGCTTCCTGTAGCAACCGGAAGTGATGACGACGAACGAAAAGTCACATCCTGGATAGTATTTACCATCATCTATAATCTCTGAAAGTTTTACATTGATATCTTTCACCGTTCTTGAGATTATCCGTAGACAAAATGTCATTTTAAAATCAGGAAAATGGTCCGAAACTTGCCACCAGAGATGAATTTCCAAAAAATCTTTTGGAACTTTCAAGACAATCCTACAGCACATCTTTTCTGAAAATTTCATGTAAATCTATCCAGTAGTTTTCGAGAAATCGTGTCAGAAAAATAATAATAATAATAATAATAAGAAACAGTACAATAACTATAAGGTCTTCCGTGAAGACGGAAGACCTTAATAATAATAAGAAACAGAGTAAAAACAATATGTTCCCCAACTTCGTTTGGGGAACATAATAATAATAATAAGAAACCGAGTAAAAACAATATGTTCCCAAACTTCGTTTGGGGAACATAATAAGGCAGGAAAATTCAAATTCTCATTTCTCTACTAGGATTTTTACATCGGGCTCGGAGTTGGTTTTATTCAGAAAGACAGGACTGGGTTCAAGGCGACTAGGGGTACCACACCGGTAATTGACCAATCAAAATGAACTTAGTCAATTGTAGTCCCATACATACAAAGCCGATTTCCCTTCCTTTTGAGATTTTTTTTTATTTCCTTCCAGGCCATTTTGACAACTCTGGTACCTGTGCCTAGGAAATTTTATCTACTCTGTAAATAAATAAAGTTTTTTGACAGGAACTATTTTCCCAGGGCATAGGAGGCTACTTCCTGGGGAGCTTTTGAGATGTTTATAAAGACATTGAAAACACGTGGATTTGAGGGTAGCCTTGTTTGCAGATGCAAAAAAATCAGAAAATGTCGTGTACGTACCCTGGTTTTTTGGTGTCAGTTAATGTGACAGGTATTGTTTAACACCCCCTCATTAATATTTTTTTCATGAATTCAAATACCTGATGTTTTACGGGGAAAGAAACGTGTATTGCTTTTTAATATACCGAAACTCGCTGTTTCTGGGGATTGTGTAATTCTAAAAAAAATTCAAATAAATTTCAAAGGTAAAATAAAAGAAGAATGCTTGGTATTAAAATATTAATTCATATCAGTAGAATTGAATGCTATTAACGACATCTAGAGATATAGGCTTTGAAAGGTTTATAACATATCTTTGTTCGTCTGCACTTAAATTTCAAACACGACAGAATTTGTAATTTTTGCCGAAAAAGTTCATTATTTCTATATACTTTAGAGACTTACCGTAAAACTTTCAGGAAACTTTCTATGAAGTCTTTCCTGCACCTTAAGTGGAATTTTATGTCGATCCCAGGTGTGGATTGAGTTTCAGGAAAATTTTCTACGTTGTTATTGATATTTTTTTTTCAGGAGAAAGGGGGGGGAGAGGTTGGGTTGACTTACTTATTCTAAGCATTTGTTAAAGTGAGTTTGTAAATACATCTACTAACTTGAGCTGGATTGTGACCTTTGAATCAAGAGGTCAAAGGTCAAGGTCAAAGGTCAAGGTCATCAAAAGCATTTCATAAAGAAATATAAAACTAACGGCCATATCAAGTATACAAGTCATTTGAACATTGCACGCGCGCGCAGATGCAATGCATGAAAGCCATATCATCTTGACTACACCTTTAATATGTTTCTATTCTTTGAGTTTCAAAACGTTCCATCAAAAATTTACGACTATATCAAGTATATCGATTATTTAACGCATTGCGCGCGCACACGTGCATGCATGCCCTTGCATTCAAGTTTGATAGTAGCATGATGTAGGAATCCGTCATATCTATTCATATTCTAAATTTCATCCTGTTTTGTTGAGAATCAAAAAAGTTATAGGCATTTAAAGTTTTAACCAATCAGATTGCAGCGCACGTGCGTGCGCGTGTTTTCATGAAAAATGTTATATATCATACTGTAGTATATCCTCATGCATGACTATGTTTAAAATGTCAAAGCATTTCGTCAAAAAACAAAAAAGATATTGAGATTTTTGTTTCAGCCAATCAGAGCGCAGCGCACGTGCATGCGCGTGAGTTCGTGCTAATTTGACCATGTCATATTATCTACACTATTAATGTATCCTTATATAATGAGTTTTAAAGTATTTCATCGAAAAATGTAAAAGTTATGGCTATATAAAGTATATCAGTCATCTCACTCATTTCACGCGCCCGCACGTGCATGCGTATGCGCGCAAAATGACCTTCGTTCCGCACACCTACACTTCACACCTATTAACCCTAAAAAGGTTTTAGCTCAGTTGGATGAACAGTTTCTGAGAACACTCGCGGACAAAAAAGTACCGGAGAACAAAGAAGAAAAAAAAGAATAATAATAATAATAATAAGAAACCGAGTAAAAACAATATGTTCCCAAACTCCGTTTGGGGAACATAACTAGTGCTAATTGTAACGGGGACCGTTACAGATGTTCCCCAAACGCTCCCCAACACCCTTTTGGTGCCATATTCCCTGCAACAGCTTCATTAAATAGGACAAAATCTATGCATTTGAGACTTAAACAACGCCAATTCATTCAAATTTTAGCATTGCAAGCGTGCGCATGTGAATGCATGTGCTTAATTACCATATCATCTTGTCTACACAATCTATATATTTTTTATATACTAAATATTAAAGTATTTAATCCAAAAGTATTTAAAAATACGCTCATTCAAGTGTATTTTTGATTTATCTCATTTTATGTGCACGCACGTGCATACATGAGCATGGTGACCATATCTTTATGTCCTTTACATCTATCTATGTTCTAAATCCCACCCCGTTTGGTTGAAAACCAAGGGAAATATAGCTGTTTAAAGTTTCAGCCAATCAGATTACAGTGAACGTACACGCACGTGTATGCATGTGCATTGTGACCATACCGTCTTGTAGAAGTTCATTATATCTATCTATGTTCCAAAGTCCATCCTGTTTGGTTGAAAACCAAAGGAGTTATAGCTATATAAAATTTAAGCCAATCAGATTGCAGCACACGTGCATGCACGTGTTTTCATGATAATTGCTATAAATCATATTGTAGGATATCTTAATGCATGGCTATGTTCAAAAGTTCATAGGATTTCGTCGAAAAACAAGAAAGATATAGAGACTTTAGTTTCAGCCAATCAGAGCGTAGCGCACGTGCATGCGCGTGAGATCTTGCTTTTTTGATCATGTCATCTTGTTTACGCTACTAATATATCCTTACATTATAAATTTCAAAAGATTTTATCAAAAAATAGAAAAGTTACGGCTATATCCATTATATTGGTCATTTCACGTGTTGCACGTGCGCGCTCTTGCAAGCACGTGCGCGCAAAATGGCATGTTGACAATGTCATCTTATCTACATTTAAATTATGTCTATATATTCTAAATATCAAAGCATTACATCAAAAAATGTAAAAGTTACGGCAATTTCAAGTATATTGGTCATTTCACGTGTTGCACGTGCGCGCTCTTGCAAGCACGTGCGTGCAAAATGACCCTCGTTCCGCAAATCTACATAACATGCCTAATTATCCTTAAAAGGTTTCCCCTTAATCAGATGTGTACTTTACAAGATCATTCGCGGACAAAATTTTCCCAAGAAGAAAAATAACTAGAAAGTCTGCTATTGCAAGCAATAGCATATGTCGCCCCGTATTAGACAAGACTTTCATTTTTATCATCACTAAAACAAAAGTCCATAAGCTAAGTTTGAAAACCTTTGAGTTATATCAGTCCTTTCCGACCTTAATTCGGTACATCCCACTCATTATTTTTAGAATCGGTAGGAGAAGAAAGTAGTGCAGGAAAATTACAAGTTCCTGAATTTGCAGACTTGCATAAAAGAAATCTGGCAGATGTACTGAACTGAGCCTCATACTTGTTAATTGGCAGTATCTTTCCTATCATAAAAGCTTGGGAAATGTAATTTATGAAGAAGATCAGCCGAATTATTTTGTGTATTGTAACGCCAGTGGGAACTCTGAAATTTCCCTCTTTCACTTTCATTTTAGAGGTTCTACTGAAAAACGAATCTGACATGCCACCATCAATTCGAGCATTTCTGCATTGCAGAGAGCTGATGTGTGTTATGAGATGATAAATCATGTGTGAACTTTCTCAGTTTAGCGGAATCATGAACATTTTCGGCGAGATGAATGTTTTGTATACAGTGGTGATCAAGGCTTTGCGAACCATCAGGAGCGGATCAAAGAATTTATGAATGAATAAAAACTATGGAAATGACGTACCAATTTTTTAATTTATACTTGCACTATCTAATGAAATGAATAATTTACAAGTGATAGATATACAAGAAAACGCGAAATGATAATAAATGCAGCTGACAATCGTTATTTTTTTTTATATAGATAAAATAAAATATTTATAAATTCACGAGACAAAACAGAAGGAGAATGAATGATGGCAAAATATCACATGACGGGAACTGAATTTTATGAATGAAGATTTTAAAAAGTTACTTGTAAGTTGTATATGTTATATCTGTGTATTCTACTTGGCTGTGTGCTTCAAAAAAAGGGGGGGGGGGGTCGTATTGAACATAGTAAATAGCCATAACGTTTGAACGGTAAGCACTATAGGGCTTTCGTATTTCAAATATAATCCTTGTGAAAAGAACTTTTATTGGATACGACGAACTTTGACCCTTTGACCTAGACCTTGGAGAACACGTGTACATCTGAATCTTTTTTTCTGTTTCGTTTCTATGGCAACCGTGAGCGACTCATTACAATTATTTTGAAAGTAGAAATCACTTTTACACATTGCAAGGAATAAACATTGAAAGTTTCAAAACGATTGCCTGAGTAGTTATTGAGAAAATCGAAATTAAAGAATTTTCACTTTCACCTGGTTTCCATGGCAATAATCGATTATATGAAAATTTCAAATACGAGTTGCAGAACTACAGATACTAATCCTTAAAATAAGAAAAGTTTCATGACGAACGTTTAAGGGACCAGAGAGAACACTCTCGGACAAAATTTGTCGCTTTTTACAGGTTTCCATGGCAACGGTAGACATATTGGAACTGAACGACCTCACTGCACAACTACAACCAGTGATCGTCCTTTGAGGAAAGTTTCAGGAAGATTGTCCCAGCCATCTCCGAGAAACAGCCTGGATAAAAAAAACATGCGTACAATATCAATATGTCGTCCCCGACTTCGTTCGGGGCGACATAATAATAACTAGAGCAAAGCTCGTTGCAAAGCAACGAGTAGGTCTTCCGTCCGGTTTTGACCGGAAGTGCCGGAAGTGACATCAAAAAAGAAAGCAATGAGCTATGTCATCTCCAGTGACTATATAATTTCAATTTTGCATCTAAAACCTTCAAAATTAGCTATTTTTAGCTACTTCCGGTTTGACCGGAAGTGACGCTGACGGACGAAAAATTAATTTTTATGCTCCCAGAGACATATGTTATCCAAAAACATGTCAAGAACGGCAAAAATACGCGTGTTCCGACTACTTCCGGTTTGGCCGGAAGTGACGACGCCGGACGTATTTTGACGACAGCGGTAGATAGAGCTTGACATTTTGAACAAGTTTGCTTCTTTGACGTATTACTAATTCTCAATACTTTTTGAGATATAAAGAAAAAACTTTTGGCCCCTCTAGGCCCCTCATTTTAGGGGTCAGCCCCTTTTGCAAGATATCATTTAAAAGATCTTGGAATTCTACACTTCTTTTGTTCTATATGTTTTAACGAAATGTTTCCAGGTAAAAAGATATCGTAGAAAAGGTGTTAAAATATTTGAAATTCGCGATACGACTATTTTTCAGGCCATAGCGAGCGCCGACGTGCGGCACTTCCGATAAAAATGAAACACGTTATACATATCTATAGACTTTGGTCTATCATACCTGAAAGTTTCATGTTTCTATCTTAAGCCATTATTGAGAAAGTCTGGAGACAACATGACCCTTCAAAAATCATAAAATCGACAATATCTCCAAACCAGAAGTGACGTCATCAAATCGGAAAAAAATGCATGAGGTTCAAGTTATGTTATATAAGTCCTGAAAGTTTCATGGAAATCCATCAAGCCGTTTTCGAGAAATCGCGTGCACAAAATCGGTAAGAAAAAAAAGAATAATAATAATAAAAGTGAAAAAGAAACCTAAGAATAACAAGAAGGTCTTCCGCTGAAGACGGAAGACCTTAACTAGATGCGTTCTTGTTGCTAAAGCAACAAGCGGTCTTCCGACCGACTTTTCGTTAGAGTTCTATGCTGCGTCATCCCATGAAATAGATTTCAGAATGTATTTTTTGTTAACGTTTATTCACAGTAGTCTCTCAACATACATCATGATAATTACAGGTATTCCTCAAAATAACTCAAAAATAGCTTTTAAAAATTGGCAATATATTCCATCCGTGTTTTAAAAGAGATTTAAGTCATTTGCAACTAAAAAAAGACATAAACAAAGAAAAAAATTTTGGAACGCCCGCGCCGGGATTCGAACCCCCGACAGTGCGACAAAGTTTGGTTCGGTCATATCTTTTCAATAGATTCACGCATCAAGATACTGAACACATATTTAGAGTTCTCATAAGACACACTATAAACCCTGTAAATCCTAAAGAAAAATATTGAAAAACAAAAAAGTTGAGAAATGGGACTTTTTGAATTCACTTCCGTTTGTGACCGGAAGTGCTGACGACGAAACATAAAGGTCGTTGCCCATAATGGAGTTCGATGATCTATCACCTCAGTGAGTTTCACTTTCATATCTTTAGCCGTTCTCGAGAAAACTGCTGGACAAAATGCCTTTTAAAAAACACAAAAATCCCCAAAAATCGCGGACGAAAGGGAATTTCAAAAAAATGAAAAACACGTCTGGAGATATTCTCATGATGCATCCTCCCTGTAAATATCTTTCAGATCCGTCCACGCACAGCTGAGATATCGCCCTAACTATGAAAAAAGAAAAATAATAATAACTAGATGAGAAACTCGTTGCGAGCAACGAGAGGTCTTCCGTCCGATTCCGGTAAGAAAGCGTAAAATCGACCTGAAAAAGTAAACAAAAATTGCACACAAGAGGGATTCAGTTGCCAGCATGAAAATCCAACGAGCTAAATATTACAGTATTGGGACCGCTGCTCTGAATCTTCTTGTATATACCTCTGTATATCAGTGCTTTTTGTCTTAGAATTATGAAAGGCGAGTCACTATTCATAATTTCGCGCCAAACGTTACGAGTTAATCATAGCGCCTTTTCTTTGGAATGTTCTATTAAATAGGTGTGATAGCTTCAATGAAATAAAAAATATGTTCTTATAGCCTAAAATTCGAGGATTATAAAGTACCCAGTATATTAAACACATTTTACAAATTCCATATCGTTTGTAAGCAAGTGACACTAAAGCGGTGAAACAGCTTTGGATTTTTAACTTTTTTAAAAATCCCTGTTTATCCCCAAAGTGAACTCTCCCGATTAGTTAAACTTTCATGAAAAGGTTGAACTGTTTCGCCGAAAAAAATGCTCGCCTTACGACGGTCAGGGAATTGGATACCATTTATGCTCAATAACTTGAATCAGCTCTGAGACAAGAATGCTGATATAAACTCCATTAAATGATCTGTCAAAAAATGGTTCTCTTATTTTTGTCTTTTCTATTAGTTTAATATGACACGAATGTGCATCGGAAAGACAGTGGTTAAGTTTTATACTTACAATTTCATTGATATTCTTTCTGAGATAGTATTACTTATGACTATTATTTAAGATCTGTGCACAAGATATTAAGCATAGAATTTCATTTGCATAATATAATTTAGTCTCTTCTTTTTTTTTACTTTGAGATCCAGCCAAAACCCATTATAGAAGATACGTTAGTTTTAAACAGAATTGCGACGTAACTACGAGGTGTCAATCCAAGAATTCCTTTACATTTCATTTATCCTTATGATACCTTCGTTCAAGCAAACGCTCGGCTGCCTCCGTAAACCCCGATTGCGAAATACCAGAGACAGCCGCCATTTTGGACACGCTTCAGATATTTGAATGCTTTTATCTGGAGTTTGGATTAATGAATTTTCAAACAAATTATAAAGTAAGCATCATAAGAAGGGTTTCTATTAACATACAAAAAATAAATGAAAAATATTGTAAAACAAAAAAGTAAGAAAATACGATATTTTTTAATTTGCATCTCGTAACGACCGGAAGTATTGACGACGCACGAAAAGGTGATTCTGCAAACCAGAAAGTCATGATCTGTCATCCCCAATAAGTCTCCATTTCATATACTTAGCTATTTTCGAGAAAAAGGGGCGACAAAATTTGATTTTAAAATCAGGAAATTGTCCATAACTTGGCACCAGAAGAGAATTTTCCAAATTTTTCTTCGGATGTAACAACTTCATATAATGACACATATTTTGTGAAAGTTTTATGAAAAACCGCTGAATAGTTTTCGAGAAATCGCCTGCACAAAATTTTGTCAAAAAAAAGAATAATAATAATAATAATAATAATAAGAATAATAATAAGAAACAGTAGAATCACTATAAGGTCTTCCGTGAAGACGGAAGACCTTAATAATAATAAAAAACAGACGAATAACAATAAGGTCTTCCGAAGGAAGTCGGAAGACCTTAACTAGAGCAAAGCTCGTTGCAAAGCAACGAGTAGGTCTTCCGTCCGGTTTTGACCGGAAGTGCCGGAAGTGACATCAAAAAAGAAAGCAATGAGCTAAGTCGTCTCCAGTGACTTTATAATTTCAATTTTGCATCTAAAACCTTCAAAATAAGCTATTATTGGCTACTTCCGGTTTGACCGGAAGTGACGCCGACGGACGGAAAATTAATTTTTATGCTCCCAGAGACATACGTTATCCAAAAACTTGTCAAGAATGGCAAAAATACGCGTTTTCCGATTGCTCCCGGTTTGGCCGGAAGTGACGACGCCGGACATATTTTGACGACTTCAGTAGATTAAACTTGACATTTTAAACAACTTTGCTTCTTAGATGTATTACAAATTCTCAATACTTTTTGAGATATCAAGTAAAAACTTTTGGCCCCTCTAGATCCCTTATTTTAGGGGTCAGCCCTTTTTTCGAGATATCATTTGAAAGATCTTACAATTCTTCACAACTTTTGTTCTATATGTTTTAACAAAATATTTACAAGTAAAACGATATAATAGAAAAAGTGTTAGAAATTTTGAAACGCTCAATATGACTTTTTTCAGACCACACCGAGCGTTAACGTGCGGTACTTCCGGTGAAAGTTAACAACACAATGCAAATCTACAGATGTTGCTCTATCTTCCAGAAAAGGTTTCATCTTCCTGTGATGAGCGGTTTTTAAGAAGAGCGACGGACAAACTGACCCTTAAAAATCGCAAAATTGCGAAAATCTTTGAACCGGAAGCGACGTCATCAAAATTTTAAAAAATGCATCAAGTTTTTTTTATGTTCTATCAGACCTGAAAGTTTCATAAAAATATAACCAGCCGTTTTTGAGAAATCGCGTGCACAAAATCGGTAAGAAAAAAAATAATAAGAAAAACAGTGGAAAAGAAACCAACGAATAACAAGAAGGTCTTCCGCTGAAGACGGAAGACCTTAATAAGAAACAGAGTAAAAACAATATGTTCCCCAACTTCGTTTGGGGAACGTAATTACACACACCCCCAATAAATTAGTTATTTCACAGTAATCAAGAAAAGCAAAAAATAAGGTGGAATCATTCAAAGTTCTCAAAAGCTAGTTATGTGGATTTAAGATCGGTTAAGTAATGAACCACTGGGTCTAGGATGGCGCCAAAATAAGGAATAATTTTTTAGGGAACATACAATAGAAGGATAAAGTTTCTAAAAACCAACTTTTTTAACAACAGTGCCTTAGTGACTCAGATGAGCAGTGTGGCCTTGAGCATGTTAATTGAGATACATTTTGAATTTAAAGGGGATGCTGAGGCTGCTCTCTGGTGCCATTGTTCTTTATGTTCATTTCTTTTTACATGTCAAAAGGAACTGAGCTAAACATATGAGTACATGGTAGTGTGAGTGGTGCACATGTTGTAAGAAACAAGCATATAAGAAATGACCTCTTTTTGGAGGGGATGCTCCACCTTTCTTTGTACATGTCAAAAGGGATTGAGGAATAAAATAAACATATTATGAATACTATGTTCAAAACAAGAACCATGGACAAACAATTACTGGAATTCATGGAAAATAATTTTGCAGATAATTGAAATAATGATATTCATAAAGACCCATATAAATAAAACATGACAAGGGAACTTCTGTGAAGATTCCTCAAAAGTTTTTTTTCCCTTCTACTTTCAGGTATTCATAGCTAAATCTGTAAAATTCTTAACACTGTTTATTTTAGTGTTGTAAAGTTTAAATGTTGGATCGTTTGGCTTAAACCTTGGTTGGTCTGTCAGTTACTAAGTGTTGATTTAAAGACATTGTAAGATTTGATATCCCGGAGATTGCTCTGTCTGATTTTGACTTTGTCTTATCTTTCCATGATTATATAAAAAAAATCAAGGTATTGCTCAAGAAAAGAGATAACAGAAATATGCATATATATCTCAGGTATTGATTACATAAATTTGCCAAATATTGATTTTGTGAAAAATAAAGAGAAAATAAAATAAAGAAAAAGAAGTGTAAAGGTGGGATTCTCTGTCCTTGCTGTTTTGATGTACGGGTTCTTGTATCTCTCAGTGCCTTGAGGAGGTCTTTACAATGGATTGATAAAGAAAAGTCATCTTTCCAGGCCTTGGTCTAGAAGATAGAGAAACAAGCACTTAAACTATTGGAGCAATTCTCACCTTGGAAGGTTATAATTACTTCCTCAATGCTGACAGACACTGAGATTTATTGAATGAATATAGTTCATCCATCCTGGTGAGCCCATTTATTAGCAAAAGGACTGAATTGAATTTCCATTAGTACTGGTACTTAGACCATCATTTTTGAAGCCTCAAAGTTTTTTATTGCAACTGGCAGCTATATTTCAAGTTTTCCTGAATTATTATAAACTTACAAGTATATAAATATCCTGAACTAAATCCATTAGACCTTAATCTGTTACAAAAGTCTACAGTCTTCCTCTGCTGAAATGTTCTGTAAATTAGGATCTGTGTATGCATTGGCTTTATATACTGAGTATACTCTCTCCTTTAAAGTCAGCTGACTCCTGAAATTCAGGATTCATGTGACAAATTCCAGGGATGGCATCCCCAGGCTGGTGCATTAAATTGGAATGGAATATACATTTGGACTGTATTTACACAGGTTTTTCAAGTCAAGAGTATTTGAATGTGCACAAGTGGCTGAATTTGATAAATACCAAAAGAATGAATTTTGTGAACAATTTAAAGGGGAACACTGGTCCCCTTCTTTCTGATATCAGTGTCATGTTTGTCATATTAAAGTACCTTGTAACTTATGGTGGAAAAAAAAGGTTAAGGTACAGACATTTTATTAATGCAGACTTCCAATACATTCAACTATAATGTACAGTAAAAACAAACATATTCTTCATGAGACCATTCCAATTTTTTTTTGTTTAGCTTCCACCCTAAATTCAAAAACCTTTCTTTCTATCTGGATGAAACAAACAAACTGAAAGGGGGGGGGGAATATTATTTTAAGCTTAATTTTAGAATTTCTCATCACCATTTGAAAATTCTCCTTGCATTGTAACTTAGTTTAACTACTCTTTTATTACCGGTAAAATCAAAAAAGGGTACACCTTTTAAAAAAGAGATGCTGATCCCAAAAGAGTAACTTGTGTTTAAAAAGTTTGAAGTGCTTGCGTTAATTTCATAATCCCAAAACCAATCCATGTGTGGACAATAAACTTACCGGTAATAAAAAAAACTTGAAACTTGGAATGGCCTCATAGTGATAAACTTCATTAGTTTTAGGATTTTTTTAGCAGTACATGTATTCAAAATTAATGTATTCATGTTTGACATCATTTGATTTATCAATGTTTTCAGGAAAAAGACATTATTTACCTGAGAGAAAAGTCAAACATTATATGTATCAACTTCTTAAATCTGTTGAACATATGCATAGGTAAGACATAGACATAGCACCTGACAGTAGTTATGGCTCAAAGCACCAGTTTATCCTCTCCTGCACTGTAGTCACCAACCAGCTTTTTTTGTAAACTTTGTGTACAAATAGTATTCATTCGTCCACCTCCTCTTTTGTGCACCAAATTCACTGGTCCAACTTTATCAAGTGTTAATTACAGCAAAATTTTAAATTGTATTAACTTAATTAAAGCAGCTGTTACAAAAAGTCAAGTAAATAATACTTGAGGAAAGCTAATTTAAAATTATCAGATACATTATTAAAAATATATATGCTACTGAATCAATGGTACAGTTGTATAAGATTGTACTAAAAAAAAAAAAAGTTCACAATATACAGATAAAGTATAATGAACAAAAATCAATTTTAGCTAAGCCTTGTAAATTCATGTATAATTCTTCAAAGTAAATCTTGTGAAGGGCAATAGATAAGAAAATTTTGTCATAAACACTTTGTTAAATGTAATTTAAATCCTTATACTCAGAAAGGAAATCATTTCAGTCTTGAAAGTGCCTTTAAATTGGGTGCAAAGTGTCATAAAAGTGAATAATATATCATAGAAAAGATCAAGTCATGCAGTTATCATTCAGGTATAGAGATACAATGTTAGATAAGCAATCAGTGAGTTTCTCCTTTGTTCTGGCTATTTAACACTGCGACCCCATCATGTGCTGTCTGTCAATTTCAATCAATTGTTGCACTCTTTTTCACCCTTTATTTCATTATCTGGTCACAATATGCCTTGGTGATATACTCTTAAGCAAAGTTAATTAAGCATTTAGTATTTTTTTTTTACTTGAATGGTTTGTGCAAAATTAAATTCTTGAAAGGGAGTTGGGTTAGATTAGATCAGATTATACATTTGATACAGAAATACATGTATATCATCAAGATATGTTGAGATTTAATATTCAGGTTTCTTTTCTTTTTCTTGCAACACAACATAATAAAAGAGCAATATGATCTCAGTCCATTTATATCAATTTACAATAAAAAGCTATTTAGTGGTGAATCAATAAATGATGTGGAATTGAATAAAAGGCTACCAGAGACAAGATCTTATTATTGCTCTTTTCTGCTGTATTTTTTAGTGACAATACAATCAATGGGTAGACTACATTAAGTGTGTGTTTTCTTTTGTTTCACCCTGTGCCTGACCTTTCTTTCAGACAAACGTCACTATCTTCCTGAGAAAACTGTTAAAAAATACATGTTCCAACTTTGTAAATCAGTTGACCATTGCCATAGGTAGGTAAAGGTACCAACTGCAGCAAAATCATTCTAAAGCTCTTCCTTTGTCATGTTAATGCTTTTAACCCTTAAATTTATATAAGTTACTAGCACTGATTAGCCAAAGAACTTGTAACAATTGAACATTTTAACAATTGGTTGCTGTTAGCCTTTTTGAATTTTTTTTAATTGATTAACATTGGTATCTTGAACATTGAAACCATATATCGAAACAGTTTTGATTTTATGAAATTCAAAACTCACCGAAATGTTTGGTTTTGCTATATTGTTTAAGATGTGAGGTTTTGACTGTATCCCTTTCTGAGAAAAAAAAAATTGCATGGTCTGTTTGCTTTGTTGATTGATTTATATTATTTCCTAATGAGAAGTATTCATTGCATGAAGTGATATTTGTATGTTAATGACAATTTATGACAATGATAGATGATTTATAAATATTAAATATAACTTTTGATACTAATGATATAATGTCACTTAATATTGTACATGTATAGTTAATAATATAAATTTAAAATGTGTAATTCATGAAAATTCATGGAAATGTGTTCATTATCAAAATGTATAATGTATATATATGTACTTGAAATTTGTATAATATCTTGTTCATCTTTATGTTTGGTTGAAAGAGTAGAGCTACAGTTTCTACAGAGATTGTGATTTTTGAAAGAAAATGCTGCAGAATTTAGAATATTATTTCCTTAAAGAAATTATTTTTGTATCTAGCTACATATACAGAGAATTAATTTAATTTACCCATAAAACCAATGCACAGACTTTTTTTCTTATTTATAGAAATGGAATATTTCACAGAGATGTCAAACCAGAAAACATATTAATACGGGTAACTTTTTTCCCCATTTACGTCAATTTCATTTAGATAAATATATAATTTAAAAATGTTAACTGTCATATGTTTAACTTATGTCATCATGCAACATGAAGTATTAACAGGATATTTTGTGTTTCAGGAGGATGTCTTGAAACTAGCAGATTTTGGGTCTTGTCGAAGTGTCTACTCAAAACAGCCTTATACAGAGTACATATCAACTAGATGGTTAGTCTATACATACTTTTGTAAATTTTTTCTTGGTTTCATTGTGCTGTAGTTCTTCAAAGAAATTACTGCTTAATCCAAAAAAAAAACAATGGCTTTCTAAAAAAGTTATTTTGCTGCATTTTGAGGGTTTTAAAAAACATACAAATTAACTGTCACAAAGTACTGTTTCATATAATAACCATTGTCAAAACTGTGGCATAATGATGGATATTCAGTTCCCATTGGCAGGATTAGACCATTATTGGATAATACAAAATAAAAATTAGCCCTCTCATGGTAACTGCGGTACAATTCCTCTGCAGGGCAAATTAATAACACTTGGAGGAGTTTGTTGACAATTGAATGACGTTTTTAAAACAATTCACTGCTTTAACATCATATTTCACCAAAATATATCAATTTGCCCTACAAGAGAGTAGTCAGCTGCAGTTACCATGAAAGAGTCTATAGCCTTACTAAGAGATGTTAGATTTTTTGTTATTTGTTCTGTGATATTCATGATCACAAACATCACGTGTGTAAAACTATAAATAATTCCTGAATCCTTAATTTCTATTTAAATGATATTAGTGCAATAAAAGTAGAAAATACCTATCTAAGCAAAGTTAAACACCAGGAGCAGCATTAAAGCACTTTATTGTAATTTTAGTGTTTATTATATTTATGGAATAGCTTATTTGTTGAGAATAATCTTGCCTATATTTGAAATGTTATCATTGTGTAGGTATCGAGCCCCAGAGTGTCTCCTTACAGATGGTTACTACACATACAAGATGGATATCTGGAGTGTGGGCTGTGTCTTTTTTGAAATCCTTAGGTTAGTATGACAACACCTGAACTGAAAGGTCAAGTGAGATTACTGAACACGTCTGTCACCTGTATGTCTGTCTGTAAACTTTCACATTTTTCACTTCCTGCTTAAACCAACTGGACCAATTTCAACCAAAAACTTGCCGCAAATCATCTTTGGCTGAAAAGGAATTTTTTTTAAAATGAAGGTCTACATGCTATTTAAGGGAGAAAATTAAGAATTAGTGAAAATGTAATGGCGTCTTTCAAAAATCTTCTCAAGAACCACTTGACCAAAAAAGTTGAAACTTTTGTGAAACATTCATTACATACTTATAGTAGTGTTGATTAAAGTTTGAAAAACATGACCTCCAGGGTACATGTATGTGTGGGGCTACAATGGAGGGTCAGTGTTTTAAATAAGGACATATAGGCAACATTTTAAAATCTTCTCAAGAACAAGAAAAAAACATAATTAGTGATTTATTTGGAAACATTCTCAGGTTAGTTAAGATTGAAGTTTTTTTTTCAATCTTTTAAGGCCAGTGCAGAGCCAGGGGTAGGGTGGGACCATAATGGGGATCAAAATTTTACATATGAGTATTTAAATATATAGAAATATTCTCTGAAGAATAGCAAATTAAGCCATGATTAGTCATATTTATGAGGGTGAGGTCACAAATGGGGATAACATTTTTTACACCATTTTTTTCACAATAGGGATAAAAGTTTTTTCATAGGAATTTTAATTTTTAAAACCTTACTTAAAATCAGCAAAACCATGATAAGTCATATTGATATGAAAGCATCCCCAGGTAGTGTAGATGCAAGTTTGTGTGAATCATGTCCTGAGAGGGTAGGATTGGTGATCAAAGCTCTATCAATGAGATAATGAACAGCAAGGCCATTAGTGAGTCAGATGAGTCTTGTGGCCCATGTGCCTCTTGTTCTTTGTCTCATTGACTTCAAGATAACCAGATTAACTGTATTTAACTGTGTATAAATGGATAAAAGTATCTACAGTAAAACACAGTTATAACAAAGTCACTGGGACCTATGAAATTACTTCGCCATATCTTGAATTCGTTATATCCATATAAGGAATTCGTTAAATTTACATTGCTTGGGATCCAAGATCACTTCACTATATCTGTGAAATCGCAATATCCGTGTTCGTTTTAAACAAGTTTTGCTGTATATAACAATAGAATTATATTTTGTTGTAGTCTTCACCCTCTTTTTCCTGGTTCCAATGAAGTGGATCAGATTGCTAAAATTCATGATATAATGGGTACGCCAGAGGCCAGTGTTCTAGGAAAACTTAAAAAGTGAGTACTGCTTAATCTCAAATTATTGGCTGATTTTTTTAATTGTAAAAAATGTAAAATGTGTTTCATTTGTAAACACATTGATTGATATTGATGGAATATGTATTGGTAAATGCAATGGTATCTTATATTCATTGAAGGTGTGAGTTATAAAAAGTTATGTACATGTATTTCTGGGTTTTATAGAAATCATTTTTATTTCAGAATTTATTTTTATGAGACATTGTAATTATTTGCAAGTATAGTACTGAATAAATTACCTTTATTTTAGAATTTCAAAAAAGTAGATGTATGTAAATTCCTCTTAAAAGCAGGCATAAAACTGTTGAACTTTGTTTCTTTTGCCAACTTGTATACATTTCCTTGTAGGTCAAGGGGAATGAATTTCAATTTTCCTTCTAAGAAGGGTACGGGTATAGAGCGGCTCCTCCCCCACTGTTCACAGGAGTCTATAGACCTCATTTACCAAATGTGCACGTATGACCCAGACGAGAGGATAACTGCAAAACAAGCTATAAGACATCCATACTTCAAAGATCTCAGGTAATTAAACATAGGTATCATATAGAACCAGTTGTTGTCAGGCAAAATGTTTCTAGTATAGTTTGTGACTGAATCAAGCTACAGAATTGATCACAACAATTGATTAGCAATTGAAATCCTAAGTTGTCCTAATCATTTACAATTTTACCCAAATGTGCTCCAAAAATGATGTAGAATAACAGGCATAATGTGAAAGTACTGATAGAAATACTGAGCTGGAATTTCATCAGCTGAAGCAGATTTCAAATGTTGCACTGTTCGACATAGCAAGAAGTTTAAGATATATCTGCCATTACATGTATATTGCAAACTCAGAAAAACCCATAAATCACCTTTATCCAAGGAATTAATTCTGGTTGTTGTGAGCACTGGTTTCTTGGTATGTTATGGACAAAAGCGTCGATCTTCACCGTCATATATATAGTCTCACTGAAGTACTTTATTCATGTGGTTCAAAACTTGTAACTTCTAACTGTTGTCAATAAAATTGTCACTTAATGTTTAATCAGGACAACAAAACAATCAAAGCAAAGGTAGTATGAAAGATTGCACTGAATTTTTTTTGTTTTCATAATATTTTTATGTCTGTACTCAAACTTAGATATGTGTTCATGAAGGTGGGAATATTAATATTTTGGAATTGGAATGACATATCTTTTGCAAGTGTTATTACTGGTAAAAATTACTTTATAATGCTTGAAATAAGCATTGGCATAGACCTTAATAAGTCTTGTTAAAAGAAAAATCTTTTTTTTTTAAATTGAGAAGAGAGATTTATTTACAAAAATTCAAATACTGAACAGGCCAGACCAATAGATTTTCTGAAGTCAGCTAGATTTGATGCATTTAAAATTGTTCATATGTTCCATTTGGCAAAAAATAAAAATATATGCCACTATCATTTTGATAAAAGAAATTGCAATTTAAAAACATTGAAGTTTGTTAGTATCAATCCTTGTAGGCAGCATTTTTCATCATAGATCAAAGGGGTATGGAAATGATAACATATCTAAGTTAGATTGGTGTTAGTCCCGCAGAAATTCTTGCTGGGTGTTTGTAAACTTTTACCTGACTGCTTTTTCTAAATTGTTTGATATGTAAATGTGTGCAGTCTCCCTAGGTGTAGGTATTACAGGTAGACATTATCCAGAACCACTGAAGGAATAGACTCGCCAATATTCAGTTTCCTTTGATAGGGTAACAGCCTTAAAGAGTTTTTGATATGTAAGGAAAGGAAAAATCAAGACTTTTTGGAAAATTGAACTGGAAGAAATAACAGGTCTACAAAACGATGATTTTAAATGACTATTTGATCTAGGGTCATATTTTTAGCTGTACTGGTCAGAGACCAGAAGAGCTTATGCGATAGTAATGCGTCCGTCGTCCGTCCGTCTGTCTAGCTGTCTGTCCGTTTATAAACAATTTTTCAAAATGCTACTCCTCCTACAGTTTTGCTCTGATTTCAATATAACTTGGCACACAAGTTGACTACACCAAGATACATAATTCTGTTTATTGGTTTTTGATTTCAAAGAACAGTGTTGCCGTTGTTACTAAAAATAGAAATTTCTGTGAAAAACATTCAAAATGCTACTCCTCCTACAGTTTTGGTCTGATTTCAATATAACTTGGCACACAAGTAGACTACACTAAGATACATAATTCTGTATATTGGTTTTTGTTTCAATGAACGGTGTTGCTGTTGTTACTTAAAAAAGAAATTTCTTTGAAATACATTTAAAATGCTACTCCTCCTACACTTTTGGTCTGATTTCAATATAACTTGGCACACAAGTAGACTACACTAAGATACATAATTCTGTGTATCTGTTTTTGTCATTATTCTATTTATTGCTTTTGTAAAGTTTTATATCCCAACTGCTACTTTTCTCTTTCTTTATTATAAGTACAAACCAGTAGAGCTTCAGTCTCGACAGAGACTTCTGGTTTATGATGCCCTAATTCCCGCATCAGAGTATTGGGTTTTTGTACATATATAAGCTTACTAATCCCCTAAAAAATATAGCAGATGATAAATATTTGATGTTTTGCCCTATTTTTGAAGCTTTATCAAAAACACTAATTTACGTTTGGTTGTTTGAATTAGTGCTTTAAATCTGCATGAATCTATGGTGTGGCAATATATGTTTACTCCCTGCTTCACATGATAGAACTGAAAGGGATCATTTAACACAAATGAAGTCTTTTAAGACATATTTGTACTGTCATTATCATTGTAAGGTGTTCCTAGGAATTCAATTCATGAAAGTGGAATACATTGTATATTATAAATTGAATTACTCAATGCATTTCTCACAATGATAAACCATGTTATTGGTTTAAGAAAGACTTGTACAAGCAGGATGATATATATACATGTGTAATTTCAAATGCTCATCTTGAATTGATTGTCATAACTGAACAGAGGTGCTGATGAAACACATGCACTTTTATATACCTACAATACTTTACATGACCTACAGGAAAAATTGTATATACATGTATTATATTCCAAATATAAATAGGTACCCAGCATTGTTTTAAAAAAAATTTTGTGTTACATATGGTGGTTGGATTTCAACTTGTATTGTACTAAGTTATGCAATACAGTGTCCAGTTTTATTTAGAGGGTAAATAATTTAATTCTAAGTAATATACAGTATATGACCAAATAAAACTCAATTTCGTTTCGATTTCTATGCCCCGACCACCATGAATGTGGCAGGGACAAATAATGTTTTTTATGAGGATCTTTGACTCTTCTGTTCTTCCCTGATCACTCTTTAAATGTTGCTCAGTTTCAAAGAGAACTTTTCGCAATGTTTTTATCAAACTTCATGTGTTAATTCATATTGTTGAGAGATATTCAACCACATCAACATTTTTTTACCTTTCATTTGACCTTTTCACAATTTTGTGTTTAATATAGCTCAATTATAAAGAAATTAATACTGTAGATCACTTAATTTTCGCGACACTTTATTTTTGCGAGCTTGTCATTGACTCTTTATTAGCGAGACAAATTTTTCACGAATTGTGGTCATTGCTTTATATAATCTTAAGGAATTCTATTATACGCGAGAAAGAAATTTTTGCGAGCATACCGTCTCGCGTAATTACGCAAAAATAAAGTTCTCGCAAATAAAAAGTGATTTACAGTAATCAAGATATTTTTTTATCAAACCTTTATGGTGATACAAATTGGTCTGAGATTTTCAACTTCATTAATATATTGTCATCGAAAGTTGGGGATATTATTTCAGTCTGTCTGTCCATCCATCAGATTGTCCTCTGATTTAAAGAAACTTTACAAGACAGTTTACTTAACGCAAATTTCATGTTATATTTCTAGCTAATCCTGGTTGGGGCCTATTGTTCTTTCTTTGCATCTGCATTAATATAAATTAAAAAAAATAAAAATGCTTGCTCTGTAGGGATGCTGACAAGAGAGCAGCACTGGCAGCAAAGGCCAAGGAAAAGGAAGAGGAGAAAAAGGAACATGTACGACCTGTTCAGAAGGATGAAACGGCGACCATTACAACACTAGAGGTGGATACCTCACGGACAGACAAGAAAAAGGCCGAGACAGAAATATCAATACCCAGCCTACCCAAGGCTCCTTCACTGCAATCCCATCCACACATCTTCAAAGACAGGAAAAAAGTGGATAGAGTGGTAAGGAATAGCCCCTTTAAAAAAAATTGATTCTCCTTTGCCATGGTTTATTATGTAAGTGTATTAGGGCTGCAGCAGTATCTTTTATTAATTTGTTTTAACAAATTACTATTTTGTCATAAAAAAATTCTCATTTGCTGTAACAAATTATAAATATTAACCTTTTTTTCTATACAAATTTACATACAAGGGTTCGATAAATTGGCTTTAATATGTCTGTTTTTGCTTCCAGCGTCGGCATCGTAGAGTGCTAGCGGAAAGTCAGCACCAGTATAATCACACAGGTCTTAGTTTACCCAAAGTATCAATGAATCCGTCCTTTCATACGAGTTCATTCGGAGGTCATTATAATGCTCACAACCCATCTGCTTCCACAGTGTCCTTGCTCCCTAGCCTTAGTAGCACCTACAAACCCCCAAAGGTAAGCTTTAGTGGTCTGGCAATGTAAATACATTTGAGGTGCTTTGCCGGGTAAACTCGGCAAAAAGAATACTGCATAGTAATATTCCAAATGTATATAATTTTGGTTTAGCTTCAGGTTCAGTGTTTTTGATAAGGGCTGCAACTCCACTTTTAAACACTAATTCTTTCAAAGCAGTTAGTATTATCTTGTCAATTCTAGTACATGTATTCTTAGTATCCTGTGTATGTTTATCTTAATATATACATGTATGTGATTTTTTTTTTTTTATTTAGTCTTTCTTCCTGAAGACATATTTAAGCAATTTTTATTGTTAATTACAGCCTGCAAACAAAGCCAATAAAAACATCTTTGGGAGTTACCAGCTTCCTTCATTGGACAGGAGAGGTGCCGGATTCTGACGAGCCCTTGTTGTGTTTGGATTATTTAATGTGGAGTCAGGGAGAATTCTGGAACTAAATCAAGCCTTGTGAACATTTTATCAAGGAAATTTCAGGAACACTGTTGGAATTATTTATCATGTCAGTGACAAACAAAATTATTTTTATAGCAATGAATGAATTGTTTCATAATTATGTTAGTTCAATGTGTTTTTGGGAGACGATAAGGTTTATTTTTGTTGATCCAAAATTTAATGTTAGTGATGGCATTTGAAGCATTAACCAATATGATTATATGTTATGCATACTACATGTATTTAGAGTGTGATTAATGCATTTTTTAAAATTCTTTAAGTTTATAATTAAGATCCATTGGTTAATTTACTTTAGAATAAATAGTTATTTTGAAATTAACTGACTTTTAGGTTAAACGGTACTTTTAAAATAATTGATTCTTTGGTTTTTAGGTTGAAATGTTATGAATTATGATTTTTATTTCTGTAACATGAATACAATGTCTTGATCAATTTTGAAGAGTTCATGCCAAGATATATTACAACTTGGTAATCAAAACTTTTCATGCATTAGGAATTATCAAACTAGTAAAAGATAAATTTGTGTTTCATATCTGTACAAGTATAAATTCAGTGTTTTCTGATTAATATGATATTTTTGGATACAGCTTTATATAATGAAAAATATAAATCTTGTCTGTACATGTTTAACAAAATTTTAAAGTTGTCAAAGCTAGTACGGTATCAAGAAATAAATCAATTAATTTTTGTTGTAAAGTACCGGGGTATATGAGATTATTGGGTAAACTCTCTCATGCATTTTATTTGAAAATGGTTGCATTGAATCTTGTACATGTATATTTATCTAAAACATAATGTATTCTAAATATTTTAATAGGAAATGGGAATTAAATTTTTAATGCACAAACCAGTGAAGAAGCTAGCTCTGAGACTCATTGTTATGCCCAGAAGAAATTGTTTATTTGAATATTTTTGTGTAGGATATACCTTAATTTATTAAGGTTAAATTAATGATATAATTTTTGATTGTGCCAAATAATTTGAATAAGGCAGATATCTTTATATTTTGTAGACATGTTTGTATATACAAGTGCATGCATAAATGTCCAAAAACATTCTATCAGATATTCCTCTTAAAAACTGCCACAGAAAAAAAAAAGATTTTGTGAAATGTGCTTATCAGGGATTTGGTTTTTTGCTGTGCATCAATACAAACACAATTTGGTATTTATAATAAATACCAGTAGTAAAATGTAAGTGCTAATTATGAATTTAATATTTAATTTGAATTTTAACAGCCCACCTATATTTTCCAATTGGATGCAAATGAAATCAAACATTTTTAAGTTCTGTGTAACATTTATTTTGATATGTAGACATTTGAATTTGTGATGCCTTTATAAGTAAGGCATTTGTTGTATTTTGTTAAGATAAACCAGACCACCAGAATGATCCAGTATTATTTATCCTGCTATGTAACTTCTTCAGCTATTTTACTGCTTAAAAACAAAGAAAAGAAAAAGAAAACAGATTATTTTCATTTACAATGTTCATGGGGGTAACAACATTTCACCTTATTTTTATATTTCTCAAAATCCCATCTTGTTCCCCACAAGATGTCTTCTTGAATTATATTTATATTTGAGTTTTTAAAAAAAATCTTAAGCTTGTGAAATACTTCACTGATCATGATCCATTATTTCTAACAATTTATGTATTACATGTAATATGCATCCGTCCTTAAACTGTACTACCAACAGCTGACATTCCAACTACATGTACATCTCAACTTTTGAGCTTAATTTATCTTACTTTGTAAAGTTAAGCTGAGCTTTATCTCGACTTGTGAGATGAACCAGCTGAAGAGAAGTCGTATCCTATATATATATAGACCTAGTGTTTGATTTTATGGCTTTTCCTTTAATCGTTTAATTCCATCCAAAACTTTTGATTTTATGAATATTTTTTTTATTTATTTTGCTCATGTATCATGTAGTCTTTCAAAGCCATTGTGATAAATGTATTATTTAGTATTTGTATTATAAGTGAGGTAGATGCTGAATAGTAGTCTAATTCCTACTGATATATTAAAATCAATAAATTCTGTAAAATATCACTATGGACTTATTTTCATAAACCATTTATGAAGTAATGAGGTGCATACTTACTGTTGATGTCTTAGTAGGTTGACATCCAATTGGTTTCAGAATAACAGTTCACTCTTTTGTAGCAAAAGACATTCATGTGGCCCCATTGTTCAAATTAAAAAAATCAAGAGTATAATGACATGTTAGTAAAAAAATCCATTTTCTGGATGTTGTAAAGACTTTGATTTAAATTGATCTGTTAATTTCAGTTTCATGGAATGTTGACTGGGTCATGAAGATAATCCCTTCTTATTTTGAAGTTGAGACATAACCTACACTTTTACAGATTGAAAATAGCATATTTTAGCTCACCTGAGCCGAAGGCTCAAGTGGGCTTTTCTGATCACATTTTGTCTGTCGTCCGTCTGTCTGTCTGTCTGTCTGTAAACTTTTCACATTTTCGACTTCTTCTCAAGAACCACTGGACCAATTTTGACCAAACTGGGTACAAAGCATTCTTGGATGAAGGATAAAGGGCAAAGTCTCCTCACAAGGGGAGATAATCAAGAAAAGACAAAAATAGGGTGGGGTCATTAAAAAATCTTCTTCTCAAGAACCACCGGGCCAGAAAAGCTGAACTTATGTGGAAGCATCCTGGGTTAGTCTAGATTCTACATTGTTCAAATCATGACCCCCGGGGTAAGGGCGGGGCCACAATGGGGAATCAAACTTTTACATAGAAATATATAGGAAAAATTTTCGAAAATTTTCTTCTGAAGAACCACTGGGCCAGAAAAGCGAAACTTACGTGGAAGCATCCTGGGGTAGTATAGATTCTAAATTGTTCAAATCATGACCCCCAGGGGTAGGGCGGGGCCACAATGGGGAATCAAACTTTTACATAGAAATATATATAGCAAAAATCTTTGAAAATCTTATTCTCAAGAACCACTGGGCCAGAAAAGCGGAAACTTATGTGGAAGCATCCTGGGGTAGTATAGATCCTAAATTGTTCAAATCATGACCCCCAGGGGTAGGGCGGGGCCACAATGGGGAATCAACCTTTTACATAGAATTATATAGGAATAATCTTTGAAAATCTTCTTCTCAAGAACCGGGCTGGAAAAGCTGAAATTTATGTGGAAGCATCCTGGGGTAGTATAGATTCTAAATTGTTCAAATCATGACCTCCAGGTGTAGGGCGGGGCCACAATGGGGAATCAAACTTTTACATAGAAATATAAAGGAAAAATCTTTGAAAATCTTCTTCTCAAGAACTGGGCTAGAAAAGCTGAAACTTATGTGGAAGTATCCTCAGGTAGTGTAGATTCTAAATTATTCAAATCATGACCCCTAGGGGTAGGACGGGGCCACAATGGGGAATCAAACTTTTACATAGAAATATATAGGAAAAATCTTCTCAAGAACCACTGAGCCAGAAAAGCTGAAACTTATGTGGAAGCATCCTGGGGTAGTTTAGGTTCTAAATTGTTCAAATCATGACCCCCGGGGTTGGGCGGGGCCACAATGGGGAATCAAACTTTTACATAGAAATATATAGGAAAAATCTTCAAAAATCTTCTTCTCAAGAACCACTGGGCCAGAAAAGCTGAAACTTATATGGAACATTACTGAGATAGTGTAGATTTCAAATTGTTCAAATTATGATTAGTGGGGTAGGGTGGGGTCACAATATGTATTACAAGGGGGAAATCTGGTGAAGAACAGCATCCCATGGTCAAAGCTTCTCAGGTGAGTGATGTGGCCCATGGGCCTCTTGTTTTGTTTTTAAGCCAAATTTGGAAGAAAATTCATCTTAAGGGGATGAGATGGGGGAAATCTCTACACAATGTAAACCACTGTTTAAATAATTATTCTGTGTCAAGAAAAAAATGTTTATCTGCAACAGACTGAGCATGAAGGTCCGGTTCTCCAGTGTCTACCAGCAAAAGTCATAGTGCAGGTGTCATCCCACCAAAAAATGTGAAAGACTAATTTTTTGCTTTTAGGATGTACAGTAAAACTCAGTCATTAAGAAGTCACTGGGACCTGTGAAATTACTTTGCTTTAGTTGGGGATCCTAGATAACTTTGCTATATCTGTGAATTCGCACTATCCATGTTAGTACTAAACAAGTTGTACTCTCATATCTTGTATAGAATGTTTAGCTCACCTGAGCTGAAAGTTCAGACTCCCCCTTTGTCTAGATTCCATTCCATCTTTAAAATGTTTATGTGACTTTTTCTCAAGAACCTTTGGGACAATTTCAACCAGACTTGCCATGAATCCTTAAAAAAAGGGATCATATTGTTCAAAAGAAAAACTTTGCCCTCTTTCAGGGAGAGAGAATTATCATCAGAATGGCATAATACTGACTGGCCATATTAATTATGTAAGCACATCATGAGAGTAATTAAGGGGGTCACAAAAGTTTTACTTGATTAAATTACATGTGGGAAAAATCTTCTAGATTCTTCTTATGGGTTATTAAAGTGTATAAAATATATTCATAATGATATTGAATTGGAAGCATCCTCTGGTATTGTAGATTCATATATCTACAAAACATGGCCTCCAGATATAGGGTGGAACCACAAAAGCTTACTTTTAGAACTACTCTTAAAGAAAAATATACTATTTCTGTTGAATCATTGTAATACAATATGGGATTAAAAAATTTTGGCTGGTTGAAAATTTATATTTTGCATGGGCCTCCCAAATTGAATCATGGGGGGAGAGGGAGAGAATTATTTTGACAATTGTCTTAATTGAATATGAAAGAGGTAAATTATTAATCCAGATGCCTTGTGAAATATATTGATTCCACAGTATTTTATCAAATGTAAAGCACCAAAGTATTACCAAAAATATTTATTTGATAAAACGACTTTAAAAAGTGTTAACAAATACACAAACATCTTCAGTACATCCAACTAAATAATGCATTCCCTCACATGCATATAATTAACAAAATACACTTACAAATTGAAGACAAGCATGCTCAATATAAAGAATGAACAATTCAAAAATCAAATGCATGATTAAGTAAATTACAAAAAAATAACTTCAAGGCTTAAAGAAATTATTTTGATAAATTTTCGTAGCAGGACAAGTCAACCAAGTCATAATGAATATTTCAAATATTCAAATTAAAGGCACTTTAACCTGATACCTCACTGAAACAAAGTGGCATAATATATCACAGAATATTGGCACTAAATCATAGAAAAATTAAAATAAGAGATGGAAATATCACAAAAATTTCTTTGCATGTAAAAATGCAGATATATTTAAGCATTGTAAAGAATGATAAAATCACAAATATGAAAAATAATCATCAGATCAGCAGTATACTGAGTAAATCATGCATTTCTCCTGGTGAATAAAATTACAAAAACTTCTATCAAAATCAACATCATTAATCATCATCCCCTATTTCTTCACACTTTTTAGTTATATTTTTATTGAAAGGCATCTCAAAGTCCTCGAAGTCCACCTCCCAGCCGTACCGTTCCCTGTTGATTTGTCGTTGTTTAATGAGTTCATCACTGCTGGGCTGCTTGGTCCAGGGAATAAGAGGTGTGTATGTAATGTCCTCCTGCTCATCCATGCCCCCCGCTAAAGCCGAGGCAGCCCTCAGAATGGAGCCTTTCCTCTGCCTCGGGGGCTGATCGTCAAACTCCCCAAATCCAAGAGGTCCAGAGTGTGAATGATGCTGAAATATAAAGAAATGTGGATTGTAATCCTGTGGACTATCCGTAATCAGGGTTACATATAGCTTAAATAGAAAATAAAGCAAAGAGGATCTTTATTTAATGTCTTACTAGATTTCTAAAAATTTCCTCTTAATTCAAGTTTAAATTAAACATTCAGAGGTAATTACTGGTATTTAATTAAGAAAGATTTAGAGGTTAAAGACACATACATGTATCAAAAGCTAGTGTTAAGAAAAACTAATCTTGATTAAAGTGGCTCTAATTATGAAAAACAAAATTGTGTCTAAATGCCACAGGTACCCACGAAAGTGTTCAGCTAGGCAGTTACAAGAGCTGACGCCAAACTGTTTGTATTAAATGCTAATATTTTTACTGGTTTATATTCTTAACAAAATAAAATTGCAAATTTAAAATTCTTTTGAATTGTTATATTAATGAAACATATGAATCTAACAAACAGTTTGTCTGGAAAAGGCAGGTAATTAATATCTATGTCATAAGTACATGTACTACAATGATAGCTTAGTAAAAGGAATAATGATTATAACTTTCTTAATGCATTTATCACCTTCGTTGTGAATATTTGGTCCACAAAAATAGTTTAATTCCCTCTTCACTATTCTAAAGTTTGAGGATGCATTTTCTTATTATTTCATAACACATTGTATTTAAATTGCATTAAGAAAATTGCCACACTTGAAGGTTACATGTATTTGAGGTTTTATCTCTTTTCACACCCAAACCAAAATGTTAAGAAATGCTTACATGGTGAGTAACACTAAACCATATTAGAACTCTGCCTTGAGGGTACCTGTGTTATACAGAGCAAAACAGCACAGTCACAAGCAAATCCAAAATTAAGTTTGCTTTTCCTCAAACATTATAAACATAGAATTTTAACAAGGTTACTGATCATTCTATTAATTCTACAATTTTGTAAGAATACTTGTGTTATATAAACTTTTTATCCACAGCCAAAATATCAAATTACCAGTACCTCTGAATTTATCCACTTTTAATTCTACAAATCAATTTATCTCCCCTTACTTTACAATGTTCTGGTGATAATAAAAAAAAAAAAGTAAACACTTCTATGGCATCAAACACTCCTAATACTTACAGCAACATTTTCCTTCATTTCAGGGGCAGGTCCTGACGAGGGGCGGGTGGTCTTGCCCCCTCCTCCTTTGCCACCTTTCTTTCCTTTACCCCCCTTCTTATCCCCCATGGCTGGCAGACTTTCCCATTTTAACTGTACAATATCTATGACCCTAGGGTCAGCCCAGGAGATGGCAACATCCATAGGGTTGTGACCTGAAATGTAAATCATAATTAGATATATAAAATGTCCTTTGAAATTTAATCCTCAACTTTTGGAGTGGACAGATTTTCACGAATGAAGCAAATGTCTTTAAATACTTTAATGCCCTTCCAAAGTATGAATTCATTTTTAAAATCAAGCATAGACCATGAATATGCCATTCTTGATTGCTCAAAGAATTCATGACACTTATTTGCTCTATATTTTAAATGTATAGCAAGCAGTGAAGTACATGTATGCTTACAGTAAAGAACCTACCCTTAGCATTTTCTGTCTGCACTTTACATCCCCTGCTGATGAGATATTCCACCACACTATCTCTAGAACTCTCTATGGCTCTAGTGAGTGGCGTACCACCATTCATCGTAGTGGCATCAATTTCAGCTCCATGCTCTATAAGGTATTCCACCACATCCAGCATACCAGCATGGCAGGCATGGTGAAGCGGTGTCCATTTAAAGTTGTCCCTGGCATTGATCATTGCTCTGTTGAAATATAAGACTGATGTTAAAAAGACAACTGTGAAGTGATAAACTTCTAAACTGACAGCTTCATTGATTATACCAATAATTCAGCATCAATGTACTTTCTGTAGTTAATTAGCACTGTTTCATGTGTTAGTTGATGTTCTTACCCATTCTCTACCAGGAATTTGACCATATCTATCCTGCCAGTGGCACAAGCAACCATCAGTGGAGTCTTGTAGTACTTATCCCTTGTGTCTACTGTACTACCCCTCTGGAAGGCATTCTTTAATGAGTCAAAGTCCCCATTTTTAGCAGCATCAGCAATGTTCATGTACATCCTGTCTGGGTGGTTCAGGTACCAGGCAGAATCATCCTGTAAAGGGTGGGCCGGCGGTCTGTCTCGGTCGAAGCGGTTAGTGTCCGTGAAGTGAATGTGTCTCTCTATGAACATCTCAGGTGGTGCGCCTCCGTAAGTTCTGGGTCCCTCGTCCTGAGTACAGATCGGCATAACAAGCTTAAACTTTCCCTTCTTTTTACCTCCCTTGCCCTTCTTTCCTTTCTTTTTCTTTTTGCCCTCAAAGGCACTCATTAAATAGTTTTTATTCACATATTTTTTGCCTCCCACAAAATCATTAAAGTCAATATTGCCATCGTGATTTTTGTCGTGAGCTGTCAGAACTTTCTTCATGTCTTCCTCCTCAACAGGTGCCCCCATTCCAGTCAGGCTGTCTGCAAAGTTGTCCTTTGTCACAGTTCCCTTCTCATCAGGGTCATATTTCATCATCATGTTGATAATCTTTTCTGATCTCTCGAACACCCAGTCATACAGAGCTATGGCCCATGGCTCGTTGTTCTTGCCGACTTTACCGAATGCCTTCTCTGCTTTCCTACATTCTTTTGTAGCCTCTTTGTGATCCCTATCTTTTGCCAAAGTCCTACCAGTCTCTCCTTCATTGTTTTTTGGCTTAGGATTGCAACCTAACAGAGAAATAGCATATTGTGTGAGTTCAGATATTTTATACATCTAAGCTCAGATTTTGTTTTAGTAAATAAATATCCAATTAGAAGAGCACACCCTAGGTTAATTTTGCAGTCTTAGACATTTAATTTTTTTTTTACTTTTCCTCACCTCTTTGTGCTAAGAATTTACAGCACATTCCATGGCCATTCATGGCAGCATTGTGAATTGGAGTATTTCCTTCTGAGTTTGTCTGATCAAACATTGCACCATGTCCAGACATACAGGCCAATACTGGTAGACTGCCTCCAATGGCAGCATAGTGTGCAGCATGGTTATGCTTTATATCTAAAGCATTTACATCTGCCCCACGCTCCAGAATGGCACGAACAACTTTGACACTCCCACTAGCTGCAGCAGCCATTAGACATGTCTTCCCAGTTTTCTGAAAAAAAATATTGAGTAACCTCAGTAACTTTGTAAATGTTTTGCTCTCCTCCAAAATCAATTTGAATGATGAGGAACAATCAAGATACTAAAAATTTCAGGCAATAAGAATCAAAAGGGACAATCAAACTTCTAAATCAATAAACCTGCATATCTGATTTTTATTTAGTACTTTATATTAATTTACCTCCTGTTTTCCATTTGGGTTGGCACCTTTCTCTAAGAGTTGAATGCAGGCTTCCTCATTGTCCGTGGCTGTTTCACATGCATAGAGAAGCACGGGAATGCCCTCGGCTGATATGTTATTGGGGTCAGCTCCGTTTTCTACTGCTATTTCCAGACACTTGGCATGTCGTTCCGTAGGAGAGATGCAGTAAAATAGGATACCTGGTGATAATGAAGTGTGATACAAGACATTGTCCAAATTAGATGGTTATGAAGGTTTAATATTGATTTTTGCTCTCTTCTGGTAAAAGTGATAATTTGTTTTAATGAGCAAGCATGGGGAATGTCTCAAAATCCATGGTATTTTTATATAATTAAATTATTATACTTTGTTAACATTACCTTTGCCTTCCAAATCTTTTATATCCATTTTAGCCCCAGCCTCCACCAATTTTTCTAGACACTGCACATGGCCATACTCTGCTGCTCTCATTGATGGGGACCTGCCCTTCAAATCAACAGCATCAGGGTGGGCTCCGAGCCCAATTAGAAACTTTATCATTTCATCGTCATTGGCTGCTGCAGCCACCCCAAGGGCCGTGAATCCTTCATTGGCATCATTGTAATTAATCAAATGTGGGACTCCATGGTTTGTGAGTTTTTCTATTTGACCCATGTCCTTTTCACGAACACATTGTAAAAGTTTGCACACTTGCAGTGTTTCTAGTCTTGTTTCAGCAACAGGCATTTTGGTTTATTTTTTTCTTCTCGCTCCAATAGGGAAATTGACTAGAACTTCTTTATGGTTATCAATAATGAGAGTGATTAATGATTGTTCATTCTCATCATACCATTGTTAATATTTAATGTATTTCATCCCAAAGTGCTTCCAATGCTAAATCTACAAGAAAAAGTGACATAGGCTTACAGGGGCATGAACATTGCATGTTGCATTATCATATGCATATCTGTATACAGTAACACTTACTATTTAGCTTATATATACTTTTCTGTGTATGTTTAATAGTCAAAATTAAAATATTAATATTAAATTCAAACTTTGACCTCCTCATTAAAAAAATGCTCATTATTCTTTTTTTATATAGATCACGTCAACATCCATCCGACACGTAAACTGGCGATAAAATGATTATTTTCCGACTCCTTAATCATGACATCTATAAAACATGAAGTAATGTACCTGTTGTCTTACGAGAGGCTGACAGGAAATCTTGTTATCAAGGATTGCGTGTTGATGTCTTCTATTTCATTATTTATTCATTTTGACGAGCTTAACCCGCCATTGCTGTTTGTTTGTCTCTAAGGAAGCGGTTTCGCTATCGGAGACCCTCGGCTTTTTCCGTAGCGAGCGAAGGCACCTGCTGGGACGATCAGTTCGCGGGAAAGCGGTCAGCGGGAGAGGGACTGGGAACAGTCAAGTCTAATAAACTGTTAACAGATTATATTGGGCTTTTTTACACATTGTAATAAGTATTATAAAGTATTATTGGAAAGAGTTGAACAGGGAAATTATACACAGTACGTACAAAATGTAAGCTTTCCAAAAGAAGAATGTTTTTCCTTCATACTAATTTTTTTAAAAACAAATTATATTAGTTTTATTTTGAAAGGAGCCCTTCCTTTAAAAAAACCAAGTAAGTTAAAAAAATAAAAATAACCAATTCCAGTTCATTTAGCAAATGCAGCACCAAAACACAATAGTTCTAAAGGGGGGAAGAAGGGGGGGGGGCAAACAAACAAAAACATATATTTTTTTAATTTTTGATCTTGATAAACTACCGTATCATGAGGTGGACAAATAGTAATTTTGTTTCCCGCTTTCATGAAAGCGAGATGACATTGAATCAGGGGACATTCATTGAAAGTTTGTCACAAAAACTTTAACATTGGTCATATCTGTTGAATGAGAAATATAGGACTTTCATATTAAAGATGTGTATTGTCTGTGACAAGACTTTTCTAAATACGCTTTGACTTTTTGACCCCGTGACCTTGATGTTTCACCTACTTTTCAAAAATTTAATCATTACTTTAAATTGGCCATAACTTTTGAATGAGAAGAGAGAACTTCCTTGACAAACGTGTTTTAAATACCACTATGACTTTTGACCCCGTGACTTTGATAATTCACCTGAGGTTTGACCTACTTTTCATAAACTCTAATCTTGGTCATAACTTATGAATGAGAAGAAATGGGCTTTCGTACTTTACCTTACATTACCTGTCACAAGACCTTTCTAATTACACTATGACTTTTGACCACATGACCTTGAACCCTGACGTTTGAACTACTTTTCAAAAATGTTATTTTTTCCTTACAACTTTTGATTTGAAAAGATAGTGCTTTCATATTTTACATGTGCAATACCAGTGACAAGATATTTATGAGCATGCATGCTATGATTTCTGACCCCCTAATCTTCATGTTTGACCTAATTATAAAAAAAAAAAACAACTTTGGTAATAACTTTTGAATGACATATGATATGGCGTTAAAACTTCTCATCTACAGAAACACCAAAAGCGGGGTAACACACTTCTTTGAATTTGATTGTTTATAATTCTGTTTTAAACTAGAAAAATGTCCCCTTAACCAAGATTAACAGAAAGCAAACCACTAGTGTATGGACTCACACAAAATAAGCTATGCCAATACACATTTGTATCAGGCGAAAATAAGTTTTCGTTTATGAGCAAGGTCTTTCTTCTTGTGAAAAGGTTTTTAAGGGATTCTCTTATTTTCAATTATTTTCTGACTGCCACTGTTTTAAAAATGATCCTTTATGTCCGGAATCTCCTAAATACCTCAAACAAAAGACAATGAAATAATATAAGATATAGATAAAAATTTTAAAAAATTATAAAAAGATGAATTTGTATCAGTTTTATCTTGAAATGTGCCCTATGTTTCCGTATTACCAAGTATTGATCGGTACGACTTTAATGCCATTCATAGCGTAGGTTGTATGCAGATATAAACAGTCAAGCAAAAAGATATCTATTGCTAGATATATATTTAACGTCCGGGATTTACAAAAAAACAAACTAGTTTAAACATGGCAAGCGTCAAAAGCCCGGTAAAAATTGAAAATTTTCTCCAGTTTTCGGCGAGAACCTTACAAGGTGAGAAGATAGATTTCAGTCAGTATGAGGGGAAGGTGATCCTGGCGGTGAATGTGGCTTCCCTCTGAGACACCACCAAGAGGGACTACCCGATGATGAACCAGCTCGTCGAAAAATTCGCGGGGAAGCTGGTGGTTCTCGGGTTTCCCTCCAACCAGTTCGGACACCAGGTAAATTATTTTTTTTATCAAATTTCTTATACATCACAAATAATTTTGTCATCTAACAAGAGAGAGAGAGAGAGAGGAGGGAGGGAGGGTTTGATAAATTTGTACAATTTGTATCATCGAGTTGTATAATAATTTCTTTATTTCCTACATTTCCTTGTGATAAATTTATAATTGATTTGTATTTGCATGTGTGGGTGCATTTACGAATTACCATAGAGTGTTTGGAAGTTATCTGCACTGATCGACTGGTTCTGGTATTTAAATTGTTCTGTAATGGGTGTGTAAAGAATATTTTCTGTCCTGAGATTTATTCGGGCACGTTTTATCGTTTTTGATAGAGGACAGACAGTAAAAAAATATCCCGATCTGACACCTGAAAACTTGGAGAAAAAAGTAAATTGTCTCAGAAATCCAATTTCGGGGGGGGGGGGGGGGGGGGGGTCCAAATTATTTAACAACCGAATATTCTTCATACGTTGCAATATAAATCTGATTTTGACTGTGTTACAACAAAAAAGGGGTCAAATGGTTTTTCAAAGACAAATTTCAAATGTTTAAAAATTATATTTGGGAAAAAGTGGGAGAAGGTATACCTTACGATACCTTACGATACCCCCTACTACTACATGCTTGCTTTTCAGTAGGCATGTACGTATTTTACTCGGTCAATTCAAACTGGATTGAACAGGGATCATTTCTGTAACCCCTATCCCCATTAGTACCGTACGTTTAATCTTTACATGTATATAAACAGTAAAAAAAAGTAGAAATCCATATTTGACTAATATGCAGATATCATTTGAACCCTTATGGAAACAAGAAACGACATCAAAGAGCAGTTGTTGATTTATACCTAGCTGCAGATCTGTAACGTTATGGTTTTATATATTTGTCTTTGACCATACAAATACTTAAGTATATAAAACCATAACGCTACAGATCTGCAGCTAATTTATACCCAAATTTGATAAGAGCTAGGTTTTTGTACATCTTTGGGACAGTGTATGTTTTTTTTTTTAAATATATATGTAGTTATCGTCAGTAACAAGTTTTTTGATGTCTCATCTCAAAAAGAGTTGTATTACATAGAGCGCACAGTACTTCAAATAGAAAAAAGTTTAAGGGTGTTAGTTTAACCCCAACCTTAATCTGCAACACGATCTGCTCTCTCTCTCTCTCATTCGGGGGGGGGGGGGGGGGGTTGAATGTGGACGTGTTATGCTTAATATAATGCTAATCAGTACTTAAAGCGGGGTACTAGTAACTTCTGTTTTGAGCCCTTCCAACTATAAATCAATATGGTAATTCCCATGTATGATTGTGTTTATTTAAAATTATTTACAGTGTATTTTGTTTTCACAGGAAAACGGGAATGGGGCAGAAATTTTGAACACTCTGAAATACGTTCGGCCAGGTGATGGATTCGAACCAAACTTTCCTGTCTTTGAAAAACTAGAAGTGAATGGTGAAAAGGCTCATCCCATCTTTAAATTTCTGAGAGACAGACTTCCCATTCCTAGTGACGAGGCGACATCGTTTATGTCTAACGCCAGCAAGATTATCTGGGCTCCCGTAACAAGGAGTGATATCGCGTGGAACTTCGAGAAATTCTTGATAACCCCGGACGGGAAGCCGTACCGACGATACAGTAGATACTATATAATGACGAACATTCAGAGCGATATTAAGAAACTTATAGACGAATACAACGTAAAATAGTGTTCAATTTTCTGTGTGTCATTTAAATTATTTAAGTACATCAAGCATTTTCTACATGGGTAAAGGTGATGTTTAATGACTGTTCTTCTATAAAACTCGTTTATTTGAAGATAGAAGAACATGATATTTATTGACATCTGTCTTTCTCCATATATAAAATCTTGTTTTGTACAATTTTGAAATAAATATTGTGCGACAAATAGTGTATATTTTAAATGCTATAGTAGTGGTCCAACAAAACACCTTAACGCGGAAAACTACTCAGTTTGCCATCTGATTTCACTCAGTTATGCAAACCACTTATTTTCCGTCATTAATGAAAATTACTACACTCCCCAAAGCTATGTCATTTATTTGATGAAGAGTTTGGATCCTTGTTTGCATCAGAGATATGTTCTGCATAATTCATTTGTTGAGAACAAACATGTCTACGCCTTGTGGCGATGAAACATGAATGTGTGAGTGGCTAAATAAAGAGTCTGGACAGGTGATTTTAATCGCGGGCACAACCTTAGCTTTAATAGGCCCTCCTATATTAGGAACATTTGACTAAAGGAAGGCAACATTCACCACATCACAGTTAAGTTAAATAAAACGACACTATGATGGCTTCATAGAAATTCTAAACCTCTTTACTACGTGTCAAGGTCGATTTTCTACGTGTCAAGGTCGATATTTTTCCAAACGATTATTGGTTGTATCATAGGCCTCTTCGGTCCCATTGTAACTGAAATGAGAAGAGCTCAAGTTCACTTCTGGGTTAAGGGAAGCGCTCCACCACCATCCCCTACCCCCTTCCCATAAGACATTTCACAATATACATATACTTTTGTTTTGTTTTGCCTCATGCCCTAGACCAGTTTGACTTAGGAAAACTCAAATCTTGGCCGAAACATTTGCTGTAGAGCATAATATAAAACATTTTTGCAAGTCAGGACAGACAAGGCAATTACAAGCATTGCAACACAACGAATAAGAATCCTGGGGGATGATTTGTTAGTCTTAAAACAGATTTGTTTATTCTCACTTCGGAAAATGTTGCAACATCTGGCACAATTAAAACACTCCAGAATACCCTTTCTTCGTTGAGTTAAGTGTTATCCTGTGTTCTAATTGCATCCTGGATTGAACTCTTAGCAGGTTGTCTACATGTTAATTTAACAGTACTTGCATTCGAACTGCACGCTTTTAAAGTAAAATCGAAATATTGTTATTCAAATGCGGATGTATTGAAATCGTAGTGGTTTTTACATCATGAAAAACCTGGACATGCAGAGTTGTTTCCAATTTAACACCCCCACCCCAACCCACCTGGTTATGGTATTGGATGAGGGCATCCTCCTTTGAATTATATAAGTTGATGAGTTCCTGTTTATTGTATTGTCCTTAAATCTTTTAAGATCCTAAGATTTGCATTGATTACAAATTGTGATGCAAGATTTATTTTCTTTCTTCTGGAAAGGGAGGGGGATAAGTGAAAAAAGGGACTTCCAATGAAAAAACTTAAACCTGTCCTTGGTCATAAGTTTTGGTTGAAGAAGATAGGGTTTTCTTGATCTGTGAGAGTGACCTCGAAGTTTTACTTAATTTTCAAAGAAATAGCTTTCCAATGAATGGGGCTTTCATATTTTATATTTGAATTATCCTTTTTTTACCCTTGACCTTGGAGATTAACATACCTTTCAACATTGGTAACAACATTTGAATGAGGCCATAGGGCTTTTTTTCTTCCATTTGCACTTTCATATTTCAATTTTGCCCTTTATACTGTAGAGAACCTTGCAATTCTATTCACTATACTAACTCACCTTCTAGAAATACAAAAATGAAGATTTTCAAATATCTAAATAATACATTTCCAATTAATGATTCAATAGCCCCATACTGCTGTAAAACTCAAGGACTATAGATTTCCTAAATTTATTTGGAGAGCTTAGTTTATTTTGAAGAAAGCAATTTCATTTCCAAGATTCAAATAGTAGTGGAGACTATCTGAAAAGTTTGTTTTCATAAATGGGACCAAATTTTAGTATATGCCCTTAAAGAAAAGAATCTTAAAATTTTCAAAATTTAACTAAAGAATGACACCTATACCAGTCACCATGGTGATTCAGGTAATTAATTAAAATTCACCCTGCTGAGCAGAATAATAAGCCCATAATTAATATCACATGTACAATGTGCTAACACACTGTTTTTCTTTTCATATTTAATTAAAACAAAATAAACCAATATCCTTATACCATGCAATTTATTCACATTAACAAGACAATGTTCTAAATGTATATCTGTTAAGACATTGACTACATCAACAAGACACCATACACAGTGTAATTTCTAATGATATGGCAGTGTTAGAACCAATACCAGATATTCTTAAAATTGCACATGTATAACAAAAAATCGTGAAAAATGCAGGCACCATTGCACATCAGAATATGTGGTGAAATAATGCTTATCATTATGCAAAGGATGAAAGCCTGCCAAAAACTTGAATTATTTTCAAAACAGCCGTAAACATCTAGCTTTTTCTATAAATGATTCCATCAGCTCAGGTGAGTTAAAAATTCAAGCTACTCTGCAGTCGGACTCGAAGGCAAGTACAAGTACCAGTATATAAGAGAGAGGAAAGGGAAATGGAAATGTAACATTTAAGCAGCGTTATTTGGTTTAAAAGTTATAACACATCAAAACATCACAACAGATTCAATTTACAGACTACAGCTTAGATTTCTCCCAACTTGGATAAAATATACATATAGTGATCAAATGCTGAATTTACAGAGTCAATTTAGTATAAGAAAGTAAAAGTAACAGTTATCATTCATTTTTCAGCTTATCACTGCTCTGTGTCACTCTAGAATTCTTATTTTATCTATTAATGTATAATGCAATTACAGTCATTAATATGATGTGCTAAAATTATTTCTATCAAAAAATACTACCAGATGATGATAAGTGCTTTTGATTTCTTGGCATGATATATTTGGCATACATGCATTTATATAAAGAGTATGAATATGATTTTATATGGAATGGAATGAGATAATACTGCTATCTGGATATTTCCAATTACTACAACTCTTTACATGTTTGAAATACATGTATCGAAAAAATACCTAGATGTCAAAGAATTCAAACTGCAAGAATATTTAATCATCAACATTTTGTTTATGATCTGTTACAGACTTCATAGAAAGATATTCTACATGCCCTCAATGGGACAAGAATGTAACTTCCATAATGTAATATAGTACTAATGACTGTGATGGTGCATCAAAAAGCATAAAATCAGATAATGCATTTGGACGGAATGTCTCTGAGAATGATGAAATAGATAAAAATATGTGATCTTGACTACATCCATGTATATTATCTAATCACAGAATGAAACATTTTGGGTAAAAAAAATTTACAACAAAAGTTTTCAAAACATTTTTCAGACATGGCATCAATGACTGAAAGATATGAGACAGCAAAATGTTGTGTAAAAACATAAAAAAAAAACAACAAATTATGGATTTCAGTCTCAGTATCTTGGCAGAAGTCAAACGGTTCCTTGGGGGGACTGTAGACACAATGGCAGGGTACACTACCTGGACATTATTTCCAGACTCTCTGTAAGTCCTCATACACTGATTAAATCTCTGATTCCTCACTAGATTCCGGCACTAGGTATTCTCTGTTTTCATAAGTCCAGAAGTCATTCAAGTCTATAAGTATACTCACAACTGTGTCACCTTTACCACTGAAACAAGAGACACCAAATTCATATACTGTATAAAATTCAATTCTGAAATGTATTATAAAATATTACAAGTATTGTCTTTAATTTTCCATGTGGTAGAGTTATAATGAACTGTAAGAAAATCTTATCTAGCTTCCCTAATACAGTACTGGATTAATATTCCTGTCAAGAAACACACAAAACACAACAAGTGGCCTGTAGTTATTTGAATGCCATGTTGCAAGTTTTCATGAGCCATGTTATATTAAATAGTGCTTTGTGGTAGTTTGGTCTAAATCACAACAAATTTTTAACAAGTGTGTACATGGCTAAAAGACTCGGTGGCCTAAAAAGACAGGATGACTTATCGATTCTTAAAAATCCCTCAGTTATTGTAAGAAGAGTGGTAAATTACCAATTGATGAGATCTTGAAGAGTAATATGTAGAGGATCCCTTGGTTTCACCATATCAAATATTTCATCTTTTACATCATGAAAAGAAACTGGTTCCTGGCCATGGATCTTCATCTGTTCTTGTATAGCCTAGAAAAAAGGATAATGGTCTGTTACAACACTGTTCTTCATCATCAGATTTTTCCATAAAATGTTCCTATAGTTTGTTAACTTTGATCCCTACTTGTGACCCCATTGTACGTCCAGGTATCATGATTTTATATAGGTGTAATAACACCCTACCCCTTGGTGTCATGATTTAAACGAACTTGAATACATGTGTATTCTATCTCAAAATACTTCCACATCAATATGACTATATGTAATGGCTTTTAAATATGTTTAATTACCATCTTTTCATAAACAAACCCCTCACTTGATGACAAGTTTGTTTGAAAACTGCCAAAAATTTAACAGACAAAATGGGGAGACCTTCATCAGAAATACAGATGCCAGACAAGATTTACCAAAATAAAGTGCCACGCCACAGCATGATACGCCCGTCAAAAAATTACAATTACAATGTATCTTAAACAGCTAAAAGTGCAGGAAAATCATGTCAACCTTGATTTTTAGATTTCAATGATTTTTACACACCTTAAAAAATTTGTTTATCTATCTCCTGTGGTGTAGGCATTAATTATAACAAATATTGCATCATGATTAAATCTCCGATCATAGATTTCTATACCTTGCCAAATGCCTATCATATTAAAAAATATCAAATTAGTCTTCACAACTTAATCTACACCTAATTAATTTTGGAAATAAAAGACTGGCCATCAAATATAAACTGACCAACAGTTCTTCTGTCTAATTCCCGAAGGATACAGATTAGACCATGCTCTGAAGAAATGAAAGAGACATGCAGCTTCCCTTCCTACATTGAACACATTAATTAATCTTTAACTGGATGCTTGTCTACTCATTACAATGTACTCCCAAAAGATTATTGGATCTGCACTATCTACCATAAAACATTTTTAAAAGATATAAAACATCAATGATTTTTTTTTAGATTTAATGTCAGACAGTTAATTGTTAATATGCAATTCATATGGACATGCAGATTCCACCCCTACCACCATAAAATTAATTTTTAAGTTCATAATATTATGTAATATCAAAATAGTTAATATGCAATATCAAATTTGTTTTAATTACTTCTCATCAAATTCATTTTAAAACTTTGGCTAGCCAACAAGAGCTATTTTTAATCCAACAGGCTTACCCATTTGGCCCAATACTCAAGGGATATAGATAGCATCGATGCTCTTACAGCTACTCCTCACACTAAACTCATTAATTTCTCTCTCTAATTTGACATGCAATTTTCTGTTATCGAAATTCTTCTTGACCAGTGCTTGATAATTAGACTCATGGGAGTGGTGGAATTTCTCTAACATACATTATATTTGTTATAGATTGCTGTCAAGTATATGCTAAAAAAATAAGTATTTTCTTGATTTAACATTTTTCTAATAAGGTTAGTGCAATAATTTTACATTATTTTGAATGTGTAAATGAATAGAAAAAAATTAAATTTTTTTTAAAAATTCCACTTAAATTAAAGGTCATAGTGACCTTGAAATAGGTCGCGACACACCTTCTACCTAAGATGCATAAACTGGCCAAGTTTGATGATTCTAAGTCTTATAGTTTTCTAGTTATGAACCGGACAGGATTTTTCCATATTTGGCTATAACTTTTTAATTATAGGTCAGAGCGACCTACTTTTTGTGCGCGACACACCTTCTACCCAAGATGTATCAGCTGACAAAGTTTGATAACTCTAGGCCTTATAGTATTAAAGTTATGAGCCGGACACGAGGAAAGCTAACAGACGGACGGGTGATTTTCATCAGACGGACACGAAGCCTATAACATAATACGTCCCGTCTTAAGACGGGCGTATAAAAAGTCAACAGTTTCAAGGTTCTAATTAAATTTAATTATGTGTACATGTACTTTTATCAGCAGATGCAGAGCTTTTAATAAATTGGAACCTTCAAATCTGATTTATTATAATGTTGAAATACATAATGAATACTTACTCTGAAGAAATAGTTTAAAGAAAAGACATTCAGATATCCCACATGTTTGACATCAAGAATTCTGAACAAGTATCTGAGGGACTGGGGTTCTCGTCGATTCTCCAGGGCTAGGACAAAATCAAGGTAAGTCTTATAATCCTACAAATAGAATGTCAGACTCCAAGTAAAACATACAATCAACATATTCTTTAATTCTATTTCACCTACAAATTCACAGAAATTACAGTCATAAATTTTCAGGTGTGGATAGCAAAGGGGGAATAATTTTTCTGTATAACATGAAATGAGCCTTGCTCAGCACAAGAATACCTAAGTGATCCAAAATTTCACAAATCTGATAAAAACACCAACACCCTTGCTTATTACTACTTTGAACTCTGTTTGCCTTTTAGAAGCTCTGGAGCAGTGAATGAAGTTTTATAATGTACAATGTATTTTGGTAATAAAATTAATAGACCCCTGACCCAGTGGCTATGAATTTCACAAGTTTGTAATGTTACCAAGACAGAAAATTCTACTCTCTAGAACTGACTTAAAGGGGAGCATACATGGAACTAAAAAGATGAAAACATACAAGGGTCCTCTCGATATTAGAAAGAGGGGAAATGTACTCTAAATTGCCAAAAAAAGTTTAATTTTCAAATAACTGTACCATTTCTCCTTCATACGTCAGGCATTCTTGAAACACACGATCTAGGAACACTTGAGTCAGAGTACCTGTGCCATATCTAAAACACAAACAGACTACATCTTAGCAAAGGCTCAATAATAATTCCAAACTAGGATATTGTTATTTTTATCAAATCGATGTTAATACTTGTCTGCTTTCCTTTACATTAACACTAATTAAAAGAATTGTCAATGATGCAGTGCCTCATGTTTAAACAAGTTAAATGTGAATAGAATTTAACAGAAATGTGAATTTTGATAAAACTTATAATCAACTCTGCATTGAAATATGACTGGAACAATGAAGAGAGATTATTTGGACAGAAAACGTATCAAAGGTAAGGAAATACTGACAAGCAAAATCAATGCTTTACAGAGTATCAAAATATTGTGTATTTGTAGCATAGAAAACCAAAGGGAAAATGGCTATGTCAAACCTTGCCAACTCTTCTTTGCTTAGCATGCCATTGTGATCTTTGTCCAGATTTAGATACTGGCCATACACCCTTAGAGCAGAAGGGGCAGAGAACCAATTTGACTGCTGCATCTCTGTAGACAAGTCTTCATCTCTAAGCTGAAAGGGAAGTCATGCATGACAGCGTTATTTTTGTAAAATAAAAGTTAATATCTTTAAAATAAAGTGAATTCTTATATTGACTGTAACATCAGTTGTCATGAAGATATTCAAAATTGAACTCCATCTACATTTAATTCAAAGCAACTAAGTTTTCTGTTTCAGATTTTTTTTCATGCCAAAAATAAGCTTCTTTCATTTGAGAAGCAAGTAGTAGGAGGCAAATATACAAACCTCTAATAAATCATCCAGAAAGCTGCAGGCCAGAATATCCTGGATTTTGATCCGACCAGTCCTCATAGGGTCCAGGAAAAAGAAAAACTTTCTTACAGCAGTACACACATAGAAAGAGTAGAAAGATTTCTCCAGTCCATTCAACTGTAAAATTCAAACAAATTATTACTACATGTAACCACCTGCTTTTCCCATACAGATGCCATGATCCAGATTTGTCTGCTATTTAAGTTGTTATAAAATAGAAAGATGTCTTGAGTTAAGAACATAATGAATCTCAAAGCATAACCCTGACCATTCAAAGTATGTGTGTAATACAGAATGTTTAAACACTCTAATTATTGTACTTTAATAATAATCCCCAAGCTCCCACTGCTGAAATAAAAGTAACTCCATACCTGTGGAAGTGTTGGAATCAATTCTAAAATGTAATTTTCTAGATCCTGGAAAGTAAAAGAGACATAAATATACATGTATACTTTACGAAAGTATATAAATTAATGGACTTCTCTTTTCAAGATTTCAATATTAAAATTTTACCTCTTAAACATTTTTATTTTTTTATCATAACCTATCAAAGACTTATCTATGAAAAATTTTTCTGTTTTCCTAACCACAAAGTTTTTTTTTTCATTTTTTTAACATGTGCACAATATAAAATATATAACTTGGATGGAAAAAATCATGTTAAAGTTGGGGCTGAACAATATAATCTAATATTAAGGTAGTATAGGACTTACAGATTCCTTAAGGTAGCCCTGCCCAGCCACATCATACAGAGAGAGACCAATCCTTGTCTGGTGAAGCCAAACTTTTCTCATCACATAATTAAAGAACTGCATAATGGAGATCCTACCATACGGATCCATCTGTAGCAGTTTGGTGAACACAGAGGCAGTGAAAAACTGTCTGTAAGAAATATAAAAAGACATTTAAAATGTCATGCTTTTATACTGTAATTCTTATCAAAAAAATTACCTCTGCTAATTTTCTGGTGCATAATAATTGTATTAAAGGTAAAAAAAAAATGTAAAATCCATGTTTTTGCAACTAACTTGATGGATTAATGTAACAAATACTTTATAAACCATTATCTTAATTTTCTTAAAATATGGGATCTTGGTGTGAATGTTTCTGGGCTTCAAAATTCCAGGCCTAAGACCAAGCTATTCTTGATTCAGATATGACACATTTTCTACTTAATGGCTCCTGTGTGTAACAATAAATCACTGCAGGTGCAAATCTCAATTTCTGCATTCATTGACAAATAAAATATCTGAAACATTCACCTAAAACTGTTTTCTAAGATAGAATAATGAGAATTCAATAGTTTCTATATGAAGGGTTTGATTTATGGATCAGCATTCCTTAGAGTTGTTTCATATATAAAATGTATGTACATGTAGATCAACAAATTTGATCTAGATGAAAACTTTCTTTCGCTCGCTAAGCTGATGTTGCTCTCACTGTGTGTGTAGCCCTGTACTCTGACATTAGTCACTTACTTGCACTTTGGACCAGCTTCCTCCCCGACTTTCAGAAAGTCCTCATAATTAATCATCTGGTCCTCCCCCACAATGGGAGGGGTGTGGTGCTGATCTAGTAGAAACCACAGTCTCTGTTCACAAAATTCAAATGAGTATAATTTAGGTGAATACACAAAAAATTTTAGATTTTCAAAGCAAATGATAAAATTCTGCAAAAAAAAAAAAAAAAAAAAAAAGATCTCTTCAAATTTACTTCAACCTAAGAAAAAGAATACTGGAGAAAATGACATCCTCTTATTAAAGGCATAACATGTGAATTTACAATTATAAATCATCTGAAGTTGCTTTTTGCATAAAGATTTTGTACTCCCCAACTTCTGTTGGGGTTAAATGGATCCAATATTTTGGAAGGCCTAGGGAACTATTGTTAAATTGGCTGTTATTTATAAAAGCAAAATTACTTCAGTTACTTGACTCATATTCAATCATTACATTGATGTTGGATGTGCATTTTATATTTAACAAGTTTCAATGAGAGATACTGTGGCTTTAGCCAAATTTGTGATCAGTTCTCTCTCCAGTGACTATAAATACCTGTAATTCATCATTGTCCAGCAGCTCTCTGCTCCTTCTTTGTAAAAATACAGCCCTGAAATATCAATGTAATACAAAGTGTCAATTTATCATAGATTGTCATGAGTAAATATAATGATAAATGAAGGATGAAACTATATTCCTTTTAAATCTGTAGATTATCAAAATTTTAATTTGTAAAGGAAACTCTAGAATCTTTCTCAAAATCCTGATTTCAATGGAATGCTTTATATGTATGTTGACTTCTGAAATACTTCATTAATTTTCAGAATATGTATTGGTTAAATTAAATAAATGAAGAACCTGGACTCCTCTCTCAGTTTCAGCATTAGTGGTTCATCTTCTGATGGAAGCTAAAAATGAGATGGATATATAAATGCACAGATTAAAGTTACATACTCTTATAAATAAATTTGTTCGTATTGTAAATCTACAATGCAATAAGGCATCTTCCTTAAACAAGGTAAATCTTAAATATACAGAATTAATATAATACTAGTATTATAATGTCACCAGATAAACATGTACCATACTTACTTTTACATACAGGACTGGCTCGTTTTTGTAGCCCTTATCAATCCCCTTACATTCTGAGTAGTACTTTGTAAACAGAGCAGTTTCCTCTGCTTTAGCTTTGCCAGGATCAGATGTTTTCTTTTCTGAAAAAAGGTCACATATTTCAAACAAAGCCTGCAAGTAAGAGCAATATTGTTTATGGTTTAATTTCTTATCTTAGTACTTCTGTGTAAGTATTGTCTTGGTATGGTTTGTAGTTATTTAGGCCTGGTACTGCTACCAAATTTCAAAATAGATACTTGTATGATAAATATATATGTCAAATTTATGCTGTGGCTCAAAAATGTCTAACAGCATGCATCACCAGATTCAGGACACATGACACTGGTCTATACAATATACAATTATGGACATGAGTTTAGGTCTACATGTGGGTGTAAGGACTCAAGGCAAGTGACCAAAGACACAAAATGTGATAAAGACCAATCTTGCAAAGTTGCTGTCATTTTTTGTGTCAGAGGTCAATATCACTTGCCTCCTAATAACCACATATTGAACTACACTGAAGTCCATAATAGTTATATTATATAATCACTAAAAGTAAACAATCTCATACAGTCATAACTAAACTGACTTGGCTTTCATTTCGTCACAATGGTACAAGCATGCTTCTTATATAAGGTGTGTCCTGCAATATCATTTTCTGTGGATGTGCTTTATTGTGTAATGGTTTGGGACATGGATATCAGCCTGTATAGCTCAGTTGGTAGAGCATCTGACTGGAGATGCAGGGGTCCTGGGTTTGATTCCCAGTCCAGCCATACATTTTCTCCCTTCCTGTTACAGATTTGGTGCCGTTGACCACCCCTGGAATTGCAGGTGCAAGTCCTGCCTGGGAATAATAAGAAATTGGGTTGTGTCTTCGGGGACAAAGACCATTTAAGGTGGGAGGAATGTAATGGCACGGGCCGTGGATATTGGCCTGAATAGCTCAGTTGGTACAGCACCCATACATGTTAACTCTCCCGATTTAGGCGGGAGTCTACCGCTTTTTCACTCCATCTCCCGCCTACCGATTTAATTCAGAAATCTACCGCTTTTCTACAGAAGCTGCGTCTAAAGTATTTTTGGTTCGCTTGGGTATCCATTTTTGAAGCCACTCTCATTAAATCTCGCTTGGTATCGCATGATTTGACTCGGAATCATACAAACGCTTTTTTGTACATAGATTTCAAGCACGAATTTGACAACGACAACAACATAAGACTACCAGTGATTACATTGGTTACGATAAATTATAATCAACATCCCTGCCATGAAAAAGGAGATACAGCTTTTAAGAATTAGATGAAAACATTTGACATCGTCTTTAAAAGCACAGAAGCTCACAACTTTATCAATAAAGTCAATAGAAATTACTCAATTGACCAAGCCATGTGGCACATCTCTACTTTCGTTTTCGATCATCGCGGGAAGTCTGATTTATATAACGAAAGATACGAACTTGTTTTAGATCTAGATTAAACCATGCCATCATTTGTTTTGTTTAAAAACTGAATGAACATTCAGAATTATTGCTTCTAGGCTATTTCAGCAAAGATCACCCTTCAAAAGGCTAAGTAAAGCAGCCAATCCAAGCAAAATGATGAGCATGAAAAATATTTGAATTTGTACAATTTATGTCAAACTTAAGGTGTTTTTGTCTTCTTTGCTGTTGATATTTAAGATTAATTAGTGCAGGTACCTGATTTTATTTAAGGCTTATAATATACATGTATATTACATGAAAGATATCGATAATCCAAGCGCGTTAAACAACACGCGCGCAATGCTACCGCTTTTGAGGTCTGAATCTCCCTCTTTTTCACCACAATAGGTTAACATGTATGAGCACCTGCCTGGAGATGAAGGGGTCCCCGGTTTGATACCCTATCCAGTCATACATTTTCTCCCTTCCTGTTACAATTGCATCAGTATCACAAAAGGAGGAAAAATGTGACATTCTCAGCGAATTAGAATTATGAAAAAAAATCATGTATATTATATTAATTGGTACATGAATTCAGGAACAAATTGACTGTAAAAATACAAGAGCTAGCTAGTGCATTTGTACTGCCATCTTGTGTCAATATTCAATTATATAAGTTTAATAACCCTATAATATAATTTAATTATTGAATGTATTTGACAAAGGTATGCAGAATCTAAGACACAAGATTGCACTTGTGGAGATTAATTGTCCATGGGGAGTAACTGCATGCTGTTTTATAAGCAAATTAATGTAAGATGATCATCAACTTTTGTTCCTGTCTCTGTGACTGAAGTGTATATGATTTATATCTAGGGAAGCTGAGTGTAACATTCTGACTCAGTACCTAATGTTTTTGTTTACATTTTACATGTTGTACTAACAATCAAGTTTACACTCACTTTTCTGATTCTCTACAAACTTTCTCAGTGCTTTCTTTAATTCCATTTCAGTCTTTCTTTCTAAAGCTGTTACAGTCATTTTAATTTCGCTAGCATTGTCATAAATTCAGCAGTCACAAGAACTTTCCTTTTTTCCATTCCCTCTCTTATTTCATGTCCTGCAATTTCATTGGTCGATTCCCTAGAAACTCAAGCAGCGACACGGCATATTGTTCAAAGGGAGATAACTTGTCGCACTTGCATGTTGAGACAAGACGAAACTTGATTGTATACTAGAAATTAGAATTTAAAAACATTCAATATTAAATTAATTTTGTTTTTGAACTTTAGGGCCTAATTATCATATATGATGATATTCGTATCATTATAAACAAGCATAAACGTTCAGTATTTTCAGTTCTCTCGAATATTGTTTTCTGTGTAAATAATATTTTTATGAGAAAAATAGAATATACAATTTAATGTTAAAGGGAAAAAGTAAATAATTTACATGTTTAAATCTGTAGCGTGAAGAAGGGTTAACGATCGACGAAGTTTTTAATGTGAAGTAGCCTCGGAACGAGTTAGCTATTTCCGAACACCCCGAAGAAGATGGCGTCTGGTTCGTTTTTCCAAATTTAGCATTAATTTTGGTCATAAATTTTAATCTTGAAAACATTAAACTTGACGATTCTCCAAAATCCTTTTTAGCAAATAATCTTCTCTGATAAGAATAATATGTTTTACGGTGTGACCGTTGGGGCGAGCGCAGTTGAGTTGTACCATCAAAAACACTTCAGATCAGCCACTTCCAACGTCAAGCCGCACGAGACTTCTCGACTAGCTGTGACGTCATACGACGTCACAAAGCTCGTCGGAGCTTACGGAGACCGTCGAGCGTCTGTTTGAAACTATAGAACTAGTGCAATTTTTGTCGAAAAACATTGCTGAGTTATTTCTTGTTTCTTTGAAAGATTTCAACAAACTGAAAGTCTGATATATGCTTTACGTTATTATTTATTTATTTATTCGGCAATATTCGCGCAAAGGACATTGGGTAGTGCAGGAATTCTGGGAATGTTGCACAGAGAAATTTGGCTGACGTATGTACAGATTTCAATCCGAATTTCCTCTGTTCTTACACGTTAGTCTATTGAGCTCGCTGCGCTCGCTAATACTAAAAATTACAACACTTGGTTGTGTCTTAAATTTAACATTCCCCATCTTTTAACCAAACTTGCCCAAATTAAGGAGTGTGACTAAATTGGGTAGCGAAACCCGGGCCGGGCCGGGATTTTCGATAACGAAAACCGGGTTTTTAATAATCACGAAATAAATACTCATTCCTTCTTCATGAAATTTACGGACATAGTTTATAATTCTAATATTGGCCTTCGCTGAAAGTTTTAGGTCAAAATGTTGTGTTTTTCAATGATTATCACCGATTGTCCTTTTCTAAGTGACTAAAATGGGTAGCGAGCCCGGATTACTCATTTTGGCGATTTAAATTTAATTTCGGCAGCATATTTACAATAATTTCATTTGGATCTTTGGAATTGAACTTAACAGGTCCAGTCCAAAGACTATTTCTACCTACGTAGGTATTAATAGCTACCTAGGTATTTAAAGCTACCCAAAGTAGCTATTTTTACCTACTTTCTGCTTTACTTGCATTTTGTGGCCAAATGCAGTAACGGTGCAACATGGCGAGCACAAAATTTCTTGATACAGTCACACTGATGATGAATATGACAAAAATTTGGCCAAAAAATGAAAACTTCGTATATTATCAATTTTGCACAGAAACTAATGTAAAATTGCCGATTCAGGAAGTAATTATTTTTTGGCCAAAATTTTGTCATATTCATCATCAGTGTGACCGTATCAAAAAATATGGTATTCACCATGTTGCGCCGTTTGGTCTTTTGGTCGCAAAATGCAGAAATTATATAAAGTAGGTAAAAATAGCTACTTTTGGTAGCTTTAAATACCTAGGTAGCTATTAATAGCTACGTAGGTAGAAATAGTCATTGGACTGGACCTGCTTAAGGGGGATGTACGGCCACCTTTAGTGCAGTGAGAAAGAAATGTAAAAATTTCTTCTAATGGCTAAAATACATTATATTTTGATCAAATTTTAAGTCTTTATGATAAAGATACAATAAATATGCATAACTGAATGCATGTTGTGCTTATATAATCTATACTTTTGCAGAAAAATGCTTTTGATATGCTCCTTAGAACTGCGCAGCTACAGAATTCAGCAAAGCCTTAAAAAATCCAAAAAAATATGCAAACTGTGCATTAATGTTCTCTCTACAACCATTTGTTGAGAAAATGTCTAAATTTTGCACTTTTTAATGATAATTTCAAGTTCAAAACAAGGTACCGTTGTCTTCAAAAAGAGTGCAAAGAACCATGAAAGTAGTTCATGGATAGCAGCACGTGGTCTATTTTTAGCACAGAAATTTGTTTTCCAGACCTCTTCTTAATATGGAAGGACATAACAATCTTAAATGTAGAAGAGAATTACAGTTGCAAAATATTTCAAATATTACGAACACTTTTAAAAGAGGAAAGGTGTTATAGTGTGGCTTGAAGTAATTTATTTAGTATTATTATCGAACAGTTGTTAAATAGTGTACGTATTGATATAAAAAAAATCTTAAACTCTTTGACTCCAGGTAAAGAAAACTGAGCACCATCAAAGTTAGAAATTAAGAGTTTGTAAGTTTGCCATAGATAACTTATATTATCTATCAAAATTTTAATTATCACCAATGAAACACAAAGAAATAAGACACATATAATCGATATGAATGACCTTATTTAATACTTACTAGTACCAGGGGTGATCAAAAAGTTCGAACTATCTCTATATCTACAAAACCACAATTCAGATTAGAAACATAGCCAAACACAAGTTCTATAAATAGCATATGCTGAAGTCTTGCTCCTTGTTTGTTATGTCACAATCTGAAAATGACGTCATGCATGTACTTGTGACGAAAATTCTATTTGCCCATATTGTCAAAATTAAAATTTTACAAAGTAAAGAAAAAAAAAATCAACATAATTAAAAAATTTATACGATCTTTAAAATGACGGTTGGTGGTCCTCCCAACTCAGGGAAAAATTACTGGGTCCGTATTTATAGGTGAGAAAGAAATTCCTAAAAAAATTTAAACATAATTGTTGACGGAAGAAAAAGAAAAAAATATCGTGTAATGGGATGTAAAAAAAAAATGAGTCGGGCCATTTCCAGGCAGTAGATCGGGAGAGAGGGCAACCAAAAAAATTTTTATAACAAGTGGTCTTATAAGGCTAGTACATATTCCATCACGTACTTAGTAATGCAAAATCTTTTAATCTTTTGCACTATTTTGAAAAACAAACACAGGATTTTCGGGGAGGGGGGGGCTCTCATTTTTTTTGCGATGATATAGACATAGCTTATGCAATGGACCTTTCTTTGCAAACATTGTACTCGCTTCTAAATTTCAAAGAAACAACTCAATATATTTTATCAAGCTTCGTATGATCAATGAGCGAGAGCTTACAACGTCAACATAATGAGACATGATGCATTTTTATGTCCAAACATTAAACCATACAATGTGTTTGTCATTGCAAACAATCTAGCTATTTATTTGAGGTGCCTGAAGGAAATCCTATAACTGCATATTTTTTCTATCTAACTTCTAAACAAAATATACATATGTACCAATTTAAGAATGTAAGGCATGTAATTACAATTTATTTTTCATGCACCGCATATTGTTTAACATTTTCAAATTAAATGCTAAGCATCCTCCTTGCAGTGCCCCATTTGAAAATAACTTCTATCGCCACAGAAAAAAGACCCGTCGTAAACACATATGTTTAGGACATTTTTATCTTTTTTTTTCTTGAGTTTTAAAGACACCAACAAATTATCAAGAATTGTTCCATGAAAAATTAAATATAATCATGGTAATAATCGGATATATCCACAGCAGATATATGCACATGCCAACCACGTGCTCAGTGGAATAATTTTAACGAGGAAACTCGAACTGTAAACAGAACAGTTTTTCCCGATTTGCTGGAGTGGGGTTAAAATCGCGTTTTTCATTAATCAGATGATGCGATGCAACAAATAAAAGTAGTAAGTAATATAACCTAATGATTATTACTGAGTAATTTCTTGTCTTGATGTTATTATGGTCGCATTTATTCTAAAATCAATGTTATTCGAACTCTGTGTGACAGAGGAATGGCGGACGAAATAAACACATGGCCTCAGGAAGACACCCATAAGAAAAATCAAATTTTCAAGAATTATGGATAATGACAAGAAAAAAGCGAAACAAATGGTTGTAGCCATATTATCAATGAATCAAACTAACACCATTTTCAATGCATTTATCATCTCGTAAATGCTGTAGCTGTGCAGTTCTAACATGATTAATTTCCTCCTAATTAAAACAAGATAAACTTATTTGTTAACTAATTTTGGTCTCTAACAGTAGGTAATTAGTGCATTAGCACTTTGAGTAACTTTGGGCTAGTTTAGTAGAGTATTAAGCGTATTCTTGGTATTTCTTATTTTACACCAGACTAGATCCAAAATGGCTTGTGCATCCCCCTTAATGTATCTAAAACATTTAACTATTGCAGTAATTAATCACGATTATTGAAAATATACGCATTTTTTGAACACCCGGGATTGGTCGAAACCGGACACGTTCACCCGAGAAAAACCTTTTATTTCCGAAATACTTATCAGAGAATGACATATAATTGAAATACAAATGACTCTTTTTTTGGTTTGCATATTTTTATTAATTTTTTCCAATTTATTTCTTAGATTATCTCAGTCAGGGACTGAAAAAAATCGACATTCTTTTTCTGGCAATCCGGAATTATTCATTTGTCCCGGGCAAACGCGTCCGGTTTTGAACTGTCCCGGTGTAGCATAATATTTTGATACCGCGATATATTGAACCCAGGTTCGAAATATCGCATAATATTTTGAACCTGGGTTCACTTTTTCGCTGCGATATATTGAACCCCCTTATAAAATATTGAACCCCTACCTTTTTCATTTAAGAGGTAGGGGGTTCAAAATATTATGGCCATAAAATATTGAGTCCCCCTACCCTTTTAATTTTACAGGGAGGGGGGTTCAAAATATTATGGCCATAAAATATTGAGTCCCCCTGCTTATTTAATTTTACAGGGAGGGGGGTTCAAAATATTATGGCCATAAAATATTGAGTCCCCCTGCCCTTTTAATTCAAGAGGAAGATGGGTTCAAAATATTATGGCCATAAAATATCGAGTCCCCTACCAATTTAAATTTACAGGGAGGGGGGTTCAAAATATTATGGCCAAAAAATATTGAACCACCCTGCCCTTTTGATTTAAGAGGGAGGGGGGTTCAAAATATTATGGCCATAAAATACTGAACCCCCCGTCCTTCTGATTTAAGAGGGAGGGGGGTTCAAAATATTATGGCCAAAAAATATTGAACCCCCCTGCCTTTTTGATTTAAGAGGGAGGGGGGTTCAAAATATTATGGCCATAAAATATCGAGTCCCCATGCCCTTTTGATTTAAGAGGGAGGGGGGTTCAAAATATTATGGCCATAAAATATTGAACCCCCCTGTCCTTTTTAATTTTAGAGGGTGGGGGGTTCAAAATATTATGGCCATAAAATATTGAACCCCCCTGCCTTTTTGATTCAAAAGGGAGGGGGATTCGAGTCCCCTACCCATTTAAATTTACAGGGAGGGGGGTTCAAAATATTATGGTCATAAAGTATTTAGTCCCCCTACCCTTTTCATTCAAGAAGGAGGGGGGTTCAAATTATTATGGCCATAAAATATTGAACCCCCCTGTCCTTTTTAATTTTACAGGGAGGGGGGTTCAAAATATTATGGCCATGAAATATCGAGACCCCCTGCCCTTTTGATTTAAGAGGGAGGGGGGTTCAAAATATTATGGCCATAAAATATTGAGTCCCCTACCCATTTAAATTTACAGGAAGGGGGGTTCAAAATATTATGGCCATAAAATATTGAACCCCCCTGTCCTTCTGATTTAAGAGGGAGGGGGGTTCAAAATATTATGGCCAAAAAAATATTGAACCCCCTGCCCTTTTGATTTAAGAGGGAGGGGGGTTCAAAATATTATGGCCATAAAATATCGAGTCCACCTGCCCTTCTGATTTAAGAGGGAGGGGGGTTCGAAATATTATGGCCATAAAATATTGAACCCCCCTGCCCTTTTGATTTAAGAGGGAGGGGGTTCAAAATATTATGGCCATAAAATATCGAGTCCACCTGCCCTTCTGATTTAAGAGGGAGGGGGGTTCGAAATATTATGGCCATAAAATATTGAACCCCCCTGCCTTTTTGATTTAAAAGGGAGGGGGATTCGAGTCCCCTACCCATTTAAATTTACAGGGAGGGGGGTTCAAAATATTATGGTCATAAACTATTTAGTCCCCCTACCCTTTTAATTCAAGAAGGAGGGGGGTTGCAAATATTATGGCCATAAAATATTGAGTCCCCCTACCCTTTTAATTCAAGAAGGAGGGTGTTCAAAATAATCTGGCCATAAAATATTGAGTCCCCTGACCTTTTTATGTTTTAGGGAGAGTGAAGAGAAGGGCTTTAAGATAATATGATCATAAAATATTGATGACTTTATTGTACGTGTGTGTGTGTGTGTCTTTGTTTCATGTTGAGTATGATAATTTTACATCATAATGATTGCTTCATATTGGATTTCTGTTACATTTTTGAGTGGTGGGATTTTAAATATCATGTCTGTAAAAAAATATTGACCACTCCTCTTACATTTTATTTTTCATTTGTGTAAAATATCATTGCTGTAAAATATTGACCAACCCTCTTACATTTAATTTTTTAGGTCACCTGAGTAAACTCAGGTGACCTATTGCTATCACTTTTCGTCCGTCGTTGTTCGTCGTGCGTTAACATTTGAACATTTTCAGCTTCTTCTCTGAAACCACTGAACCAATTTCAACCAAATTTGGCATATAGCATCTATGGGTAAAGGGGGACAAAAATTGTGAATTTCATGGTCCCTGCCCCCCTGGGGCCTGGGGGTGGGGCAAAAACCACTAAAATTAGTGCAATCTTTAAAAATCTTCTTCTCTAATCCTGGACATCAAGCAGTAAAACTGTTTGCATGATTGTAATCAGCATTGAGTCCTCTACAAAAATTGTGAAATTCATGGCCCTGGGGTCATGGGTTCTAGTGCCAGGGCAGGGCTAAATAAGTATATAGTGAAAATGCATTATTTCTTTGAAAATCTTTTTCTCTGCCCCTGTGTATCAAATAAACCAACTAAGTACATAGTTATGACGAGCAAGAGTGCCTCTGCCAAAATTGTGAATTTTATGGCCCCAGGGTTAGGGGTTCTGGTGTAGGGGGGGGGGGCTCTATAGATTATAATAGTGAAATTACATGAATTCTTTGAAAATCTTCTTCTCTGCTCCTGGGTATTAAATAAACTAACTAAGTGCATAGTTATGATGAGCAAGAGTGCCTCTACTAAAATCCTGAATTTTATGGCCCCAGGGTCAGGGGTTCTGGTGTTAGGGTGGGGCTCTATAGATTATATAGTGAAATTACATGAATTCTTTGAAAATCTTCTTCTCTGCTCCTGGGTATTAAATAAACTAACTAAGTGCATAGTTATGATGAGCAAGAGTGCCTCTACTAAAATTGTGAATTTTATGCCCCCAGGGTCAGGGGTTCTGGTCTTAGGGTGGGGCTCTGTAGATTATATAGTGAAAATACATGAATTCTTTGAAAATCTTCTTCTCTGCTCCTGGGTATTAAATAAATTAAATAAGTGCATAGCTTTGATGAGCAAGAGTGCCTATACCAAAATTGTGAATTTTATGGCCCCAGGGTCAGGGGTTCTGGTGTAAGGGGGGGGGGGGGGCTCTATAGATTATATAGTGAAAAAACAAGAATTATTTGAAAATATTCTTCTCTGCTCCTGGGTATTAAATAAACTAAATAAGTGCATAGTTATGATGAGCAAGAGTGCCTCTACCAAAATTGTGAATTTTATGGCCCCAGGGTCAGGGGTTCTGGTGTTAGGCCAAGGCTCTATTGATTATATATTGAAAATACATGAATTCTTTGAAAAAAATTCTTTTCTGCTCCCAGGAATGAAATAAACTGATTACATAGTTATGATGAGCAAGAATACCTCTTCCAAAATTGTGAGTTTTATGGCCCTAGGGTCAGGGGTTCTAGTGATAGGGCGGGGCTCTATTGATTATATAGTGAAAATACATTAAATCTTAGAAAGTTTTCTTCTCTGCTCCTTGGTATTAAGCAGATGAACTACCTATATAGATATGATGAGCAAGGGTCCTAATCTTCCAGAATTATGAATTTCAAGGCCCCAGGGTCAGGGGTACCATAAAGGAGGGGGGCTGTACTTATATACTGAAACTGGATGAATTGTTTGAAATCTGCTCCTTGGTATTAATCAAATATTTTTGAAAAGCAAGGGTGCCTTTTCAAAAATTGTGCAATGTATGGATCTAGGCATAAGGGTCAGGGGTTAATGTGTGATTGGGGCATTACTGATCATGCTGAATATTACTGATTACTTGAAATGCATTTTTTGTTCCCCCACCCTGCCTATGGGTATTAAGTAAACAAACTAAGCAACTGCGAAGTGTATTGTTATGATGATCAATGGTGCCTCTTTCAAAATTGTGAATGCCATAGCATCTGGATTAAAACATGAATCAAATTCAATCACTGGAAAGTTGTTGCATAATGCTCAGGTGACCTATAAGGCCCATGGGCCTCTTGTTCAATTGAGGTAGGTGGTTCAAGATTGATGTACCTCAGTGAATTAAAAGACTGGTTCAAAATAATATTGCTGGTAAATATTGCACCACAATTAGAATTCCATAGGTTTTCATTTCTGTTTAATGTTGCTCTCTCCCTTCATAAAACACCAAATATTCCAGTTAATGTATACTCTTTGGGATGAACTTTTGAAGCTCACAATATTTCAATAGTCTGATAAATAGTGGATATGTGTGGCTGATAACTGTTCAGCTTTTTGTTTCTTTCAATTTAACCATTCTTAAACATAACATGAATAAGAGAAGACAAAGTCCGTTTCATTATGATAAATTAATTTATAGCATCTCATTTAGATAAATCATAACAAAAACTGGTAACATTTAAGAAATAAATAGAAACACTTAAATAGAAATACAAACATTAAAAAATAATCTTTTCTCTTAAGTCATTCTGCTTAAGCACAAGTTAGTCAGTGTTCTAAGCACAATATATTCAAGACTCTAATCTTTTCTTTAAATTCATTCTCCTAAAGCTCAATTTGGAATGTTCTAAGCACAATAGATACAGGACTCCAATCTGTTCTTGAAAGTCATTCTGCTCAAGCCCAAGTTGGAATGTCCTAAGCACAATAGATACACAATCTTTTCTTTAAAGTCATTCTGCTACAGCTCAAGTTGGAATGTTCTAAGCACAATAGATACAGGTTTCCACACTGTCTTTCTCCTTGATGCCAAGGCAGGCATGGTGGCACCATCTTAAGCAGGAACTACACTGAATCTGTTTCCTGTAGCTAGCTGCACAGAAGGGAAGGTCGCATGCAAGGCTCCTTTTGTCAGCTTTCCCATTAGTGAGCAGCTCCCCACGCACATAAGCACAATAATTTCAATAATTTAAAATAAGATAGATTCAAAATTTAGTATTTTTATTAAAATAAGAAAAATTGTATGTCATAAAAGTTTCATGGTTTTATCTTAAAACTCAGAAGTGGAAAAAATAATGCTATTAAAAAACATCAATCAAAAACCTTTTTTTTTTAAAATATATATACAAGAGAAGAAACTAGTTAATAAAAGTTTAGAATTTATAATTTCTATTGCTGTTCAATTACAATTTCGGAGCATAAAAATTACATTTCTTTAGATTGGAAGTTTTAGAAAATCTTTAAGGATTTATAGCTTTTGTTATTTTCTTTTTTTTCAGAAAAAGTTGCATTAACTATAATTTAAAAACTCTGAAACTTTTTTATTTAATGGTCATATTGCCACTACAAAAATTTTAACTGGAATACATGCACTATATGATGATATAGAATTAGTGAAAAATATGTTATGGGTAGTTGAAAATTTCCAAAAAAAAAAAAAAAAAAAAAATTTAATAGTCAATATTCTTTTAATTCACCCACATACAATAAATTGCTAAAAAAAGATAATAGAATTCCTATTTCTAAATACATACCTGTGTGTTGACTGGCCATTCTCGTCTGTCAGGTGGACTGCCGAGGAAGTTCACCAGCTCTGTATACTCGGAGACCTCCATCTCTTCTTGAGGATGACGTTGTAATGATTACTATTGCTTTAATTAACTCTATTTAAACACCTGAATGTTGTATGTAAGCTAACCACCCCTCAATCTGGGCTACCCTATCAGTGCACTCTCAAAACACTGTATTGCATAATATAGAAACCACAAAGGGGAAGCAACAAGACAGTGGGGATTGTTGACCTCCTATGTTGACCTCCTATGACACCTCCCTGTGTACACACAATACACAGGTGCTATACCCCCGTTACCTCCTCAATAGAGATACCTTTCTTATTCAATAGCATTGTTCCTTAAAATTTACTTTGTCAAATTGTTAATTACATGTATATACAATTTTTAAAAAATGAATAAATACCTTATGAGATTCAATGAAAGACACAGAAATGTATTTTCTATCAGACATCATGATACATGTGTATAATTATAGTTATTTGATGTAGAATATTGTGGGTTTAATAGTAAAAAAAAAAAAAAAATATTTCCTTTGTAACAATTGTACACTTCAATATTATGATTATACTATCCTACCCTCAATTCTTTAAGAATTGCATGTATGTGAAAAAAAAAGAAGTTTTTTTTATAAAGATACCCTACTCTCAAGTAGTGTAAGTGGGAGAAGGATTTTAGATTATTTGCAGGCATATTATATCATCACCCCCTTTTCAAAACAGTTCAATAGGGTGACTGAATAATTTATAGCCATAATATTTTGAGCCCCCATCCCTGTAAAATTAATGGATGGGGGACTCATTATTTTATGGCCATAATATTTGGAACCCCCCTCCCTGTAAAATTAAATGGGCAGGGGGGTTCAATATTTTATGGCCATAATATTTTGAACCCCCTCCCTTTTAAATTTAAAGGGCAGGAGGGTTCAATATTTTATGGCCATAATATTTTGAACCCCCTCCCTCTTAAATTTAAAGGGCAGGGGGGTTCAATATTTTATGGCCATAATATTTGGAACCCCCTCCCTGTAAAATTGAAGAGGGAGGGGGACTCGATATTTTATGGCCATAATATTTGGAACCCCATCCCTCTTAAAATAAAAGGACAGAGGGGTTCAATATTTTATGGCCATAATATTTTGAACCCCTTCCCTCTTAAATTTAAAGGACAGGGGGGTTCAATATTTTATGGCCATAATATTTTGAACCCCCTCTCTATTAAATTTAAAGGGCAGGGGGACGCGATATTTTATAGCCATAATATTTTGAACCCCCCTCCCTGTAAAATTAAATGGGCAGGGGGACTCAATATTTTATGGCCATAATATTTTGAACCCCCTCCCTCTTAAATTTAAAGGGCAGGGGGGTTCAACATTTTATGGCCATAATATTTTGAACCCCCTCCCTCTTAAATTTAAAGGGCAGGGTGGTTCAATATTTTATGGCCATAATATTTTGAACCCCCCTCCCTGTAAAATTAAATGGGCAGGGGGACTCAATATTTTGTGGCCATAATATTTTGAACCCCCTAGCTCCCTCTTAAATTTAAAGGGCAGGGGGACTCGATATTTTATGGCCATAATATTTTGAACCCCCTCCCTGTAAAATTGAAGAGGGAGGGGGACTCGATATTTTATGGCCATAATATTTTGAACCCCCTCCCTGTAAAATTAAATGGGCAGGGGGACTCGATATTTTATGGCCATAATATTTTGAACCCCCTCCCTGTAAAATTTAAAAGGGAGGGGGACTCGATATTTTATGGCCATAATATTTTGAACCCCCTCCCTGTAAAATTAAATGGGCAGAGGGACTCGATATTTTATGGCCATAATATTTTGAACCCCCTCCCTCTTAAATTAAATGGGCAGGGGGACTCAATATTTTATGGCCATAATATTTTGAACCCCCTCCCTGTAAAATTAAATGGGCAGGGGGACTCGATATTTTATGGCCATAATATTTTGAACCCCCTCCCACTTAAATTAAATGGGCAGGGGGACTCAATATTTTATGGCCATAATATTTTGAACCCCCTCCCTGTAAAATTAAAAGGGCAGGGGAATCAATATTTTATGGCCATAATATTTTGAACCCCCTTCCTCTTAAATTAAAAGGACAGGGGGACTCAATATTTTATGGCCATAATATTTTGAACCCCGGGTTCAATATTTTATAGGGGGGTTCAATATTTCGCAGCGATATTTTGAACCCGGGTTCAAAATATCGTGGGGTTCAATATATTATATGACACCGGGTCCATGAAAAAATGACAAAAACCCTAATAATCGACATTTAATTTTATAATGATTGAATAATTTAACTATTTCAAATAAATAAACGACCATTAAATGCAAATACACCAACACTTTCGATGCATTAAGCTTAAAATCGCCAAAATGAGTAAACCGGGCTCGCTACCCATTTTAGTCACCTGGAAAAGGACAATCGGCAATAATCATCGAAAAACACAACATTTTGACTTAAAATTCTCAGCGAAGGCAAAACCTATAGTTATAAACTATGTCCGTAAATTTCATGGAGAAAGAATGAGTATTTATTTCGTGATTATCAAAAACCCGGTTTTCGTTATCGAAAATCCCGGCCCGGCCCGGGTTTCGCTACCCATTTTAGTCACACTCCAAATTAAGGCAAAGTTGAAAACGTTCAACATGTTCAAAATGTAAATTGTAACCAGGGACCTATGGACCCTTTTTCCTCTGAAATATTTTGCCAAGGAGTTATTCCCCCTAGCAGCCATATTTTAGGGCAACAATCCCAGATCCCTTCATTATTCAATCTCAGCAAGATTCTTAGGGACTAAAATTTTGGTCTGATGTCTGCGAATCTCAGTCCAGTCCCATACAATGTGACTCTGGGTTTTTTGTCCCGACTTCGTTTCAATCAATATGGGCTGAAATGAATTAGCTACCTGCTTCAACTTTTCCCTTGGACATCCTTTTAAGTCTAAATCACTATAAAACATTCGTTTCTTACCTTTAAAAGGTTCAAATCCAGCAAAATGTACAGTTGTTTATTTAAGGCTGTTTGCTAATCATTTAAACCTCCGATTTTTACAATAGTCTGTTTCGAATAATTTTTTCTACAACTATTTCCTATAGCATCGGTAAAAAACGAGTGTTCTATATCTGAATGCATTCCTTTCTACATTGAAAACAAAGAAAGACAAATTATAAATAAAAAATGAAAACATGCAGAGCATGATTCACAACAATTGAGTGTCATAATATTTTATATACATTTACAGACACATCCTTTTGGATTAAGTTTTTCACGGAGTGCGGTATACCAGCTGGGGAGGCCACTAACTATGCCATCATCTTCACTGACAACAGGATTCAGAAAGACATGTTGATAGACCTCACTAAGGAGTACCTCAAAGATATGGGAATCACGGTACTGGGCGACGTCATTGGCATCCTAAAACATGCAAAGGAAGTCCATTCGCAGGTAAAGAAATAACTCTTTCAGCTCATTGTTTTGCTTTAAATTTTTAGTGTTGCTGATACAATACAGTTTATTGTGTCTAAAGACAGAAGTGCACAAATTAATGAATTTAAACTCACTAGACTGATGCTTTTGTTGTACCACAGAATTTCATATAATTTAAATCAGAATTAAATAGGTTTCAATTTATATATGTACTTATAGAAGTTTTTTTCACCACTAGAATGCACGTGACAAGGTACTAAAGGGAACTGGAGTAGGGAGAACTTCTTCACCCATTCCTAAACGCTCAACAGGTAAATTTTCGGAATTTTTACTGTCATATTGTAAATTTCTAACTATTGAGTACATCATTTAAAGTACTGTTAAGCAATAATCTCCTTTTATCTTCGAGTTTTATATTTACAGACATTATATGATGTATTGAATTTAATCATTTAATTTCAAGTACAATCTTGACATTATTGATGTACATTTAGCTTAATTTAACTAAATTATGAATAAAATTGAAAGATTCACATTTGTGAATGTTTAAAATCTGTGACTTTAGCTGCAAGTAGAACAGTGAACCACTATCTTGGTAAAGACCCAGATGCTGCTCCAATGAGTCAACCAATAGTACCAAAGCTGTCCAAGGAGCTGTCCGCCAGACTAGGTGAAGTACCCGAATCAGGTAATTATCTTTATATGTCAAAGACTAATATATAAAACCATAACGCTCCAGTTCTGCAGCTAAGTAAAACAATTGAAACAAAATCCTGTGAAATTCAAATCATATTTAAGCTCTGTACATAAATTATGGAACAGAGCTAGTCAGAAGACACAAATTTGATTAATTACAATGCTAAATCTGTGTGTGTCATTATGCATAGATATCTTAGAAATGTCACTGGTAATAAACTAATAATTATGAAAACTGTACATACATTTTCTTTGCTTTATTTGTTCACTACTGCTTCTGTCAAAGTATAGTAATGTTAATATTATGACTGTTGGTTGAAATGCTAGATTTTTGTCTTCTCTATTTTAGAATCTCCCAAACCCAGCAATAATGTTGTAAAATTAAATAAACGTCTAGAAGAAGAAGTTCCCGTCCCCAAGTCTCGACGTGTTTTACCTGAACACGAGGGCAGGTATAAAATTACCATGCCAGCTGGAACTACAGCAAAAACTCAGAAAATTTTACAACAGGGTATCCCCACAGGTACAAATATCATTACAAAAACTGGTCGCTATACATGCATTAAAGGTAATCAGTTGGGTCACTAGTGTGTTAAAACAGTGTTTATTGGAATGGGTTTGTTAGAAGCCTCTCATGTAGAAGTGGATACAGAACCCCAAAAGGCATGAAAGGTGTGAGGGTAAATTGAAGCTTGAAAAATCAATATCATACATCATAACATTTATTTTTGGTTCATCAAATTGTAGTTAAATTTTGTGGTAGCCAAATACTTTAAAAAGGAAAATTACAAAGATTTTCTGGTAGGTTTATCAAAAAATGAATTTAAAACAGTAGATATTAGAATGTTATATTTGAATGATTAAATATTGAAATTTTGGAGCCACAGTAATCATCTATATATATATTGTAGCTTATCTTTTTTAGCTCACCTGAGCCGAAGGCTCAAGTGAGCTTTTCTGATCACATTTTGTCCGGTGTCTGTAAACTTTTCACATTTTCGACTTCTTCTCAAGAACCGCTGGGCCAATTTCAACCAAACTTGCCACAAAGTATCCTTGGGTGAAGGGGATTCAAGTTTGTTCAAATGAAGGCCACGCCCTCATTCAAGGGGAGATAATTGGGAATTAATGAAAATTTGGTGGCATATTTTAAAAATCTTCTTCTCAAGAACCACTGTGCCAGGAAAGATGAAACTTATGGGGAAATATCCTCAGGTAGTGTAGATTCAAGTTTGTTCAAATCATGACCCCCGTGGGTAGGGCGGGGCCAAAATGGCCGACCAAAGTTTTACATAGAAATATATAGGAAAATTCTTTAAACATCTTTTTCTCAAGAATGACAAAGCCATAATTCATCATATTTATATGGAAGCATGCTCAGGTAGTGTAGATTCAAATTTGTTCAAATCATGACCCCCGTGGGTAGGGCGGGGCCAAAATGGCCGACCAAAGTTTTACATAGAAATATATAGGAAAATTCTTTAAACATCTTCTTCTCAAGAATGACAAAGCCATAATTCATCATATTTATATGGAAGTATGCTCAGGTAGTGTAGATTCAAGTTTGTTCAAATCATGACCCCCGGGGGAAAGGCGGGGCCAAAATGGCCGACCAAAGTTTCACATAGAAATATATAGGAAAATTCTTTAAACATCTTCTTCTCAAGAATGACAAAGCCATAATTCATCATATTTATATTGAAGCATGCTCAGGTAGTGTAGATTCAAGTTTGTTCAAATCATGACCCCCCCCCCGGGTAGGGCGGGGCCAAAATGGCCGACCAAAGTTTTACATAGAAATATATAGGAAAATTCTTTAAACATCTTCTTCTCAAGAATGACAAATCCATAATTCATCATATTTATATGGAAGCATGCTCAAGTAGTGTAGATTCAAATTTGTTCAAATCATGACCCCCAGGGGTTGGGCGGGGCCAAAATGGCCGATCAAAGTTTTTAAAGATATATCTAGGAAAATTCTTTAAAAATCATTTTCTAAAAAATAGCAAATTCATGATTGGTCATGGGACTACTTTTGGATTTAAACTTTACAATAAAAAGCCATTTTCTACTTTTTCCTACCCTTAGTGCTCAGGTGAGCGATGTGGCCCATGGGCCTCTTGTTTTTAAATATAATTCAAAAATAGCAAAAAGGGTTATTAATTTTGGGTCAGATTAAAAAATGAGCACGATTAATATAAGTAAAACACAATGTTAATCTGAAGAGTTTTGATTCTTACAGGAAGAAGAAATCCTAATGTTTTTGACAGACTTGGAGAAGAATCTCCCAAATCTGCTGGTGCTGCTAAATCATCCACAGTGATCATAGTATGTGTATAATAAATGCAATGTGTTACAGTCAGAAATAACAATCAGTTGTATCTTTCTTGATAAACATGATGTGCTGACATGTAAAAATTTTTTATAAGGACAATACTGCATGTACAAAATCATGAACATATGGAAAATGTTTCCTTTATAGATCATCATTATGACATTAATGATGTAATAAATTTTAATTCCTTTTATGATATCTAAATTTAAAAATGACTCTCCCTTTTATAATATCTAAATTTAAAAATGACTCATTTGTGTGAATTTTTATGTAAATATTGGACATTTTATGCAATAACTAAGATTTGAATAACAATTTTAGAAAATAATATTGATGGAAAACTAGTTTAAAATGCTGTTTTTCTTTTTACTTTAAAAATAGTCCTCTGTATTCAATCGACTTGGTGGAAAGTCAGCAGTGAAACGTCCGGCAACATCAACATCAGCCGAGTTAGACTCGGATCCTGATGAACCTCCCCTGGAGTACGCGGGGATCCTCAAGGCCACTCCATCACCGACCAAAAAGACCAAGGTCACTATCACAAACAATAAGAAGTACGCTTCACTGGGCAAGATTACTATCTCCAATAAGACTGTGACAAATGCAGCTGGAAAAACTGTACAAAAGACGGTCACAACCAAAAAACTGCTACTGACTAAAAAGCCAGGTAGGTCATTTTATCATTTACAATTCATAATATGTAGGGGCCATAACTTGTGCAAGTTACTGTTTTTTCTTCAACTGGAGTTCCTTGACTGTTAAATTGTCAATGGATATGAGGCTTAAACTAATGAACTCCAGTTGGGAAAAAAACCTATTAACTACACATACATTATCAAACCTTTTTCTTACTCTACTAGAATTTTTACTAACTATCTGAACATTATTACTGCACAAAACATAATTACTACATATCACAATGTGCCATTATAATAAGCATTCTCAAACGTTTAAAAGAATAACAAAAAATAAGTGCATAGGAGTGATTTAACATACAGCAATAATGGGGAAATTATAATATCTGGTAACCATTAAGGTCCCACGGTTTCTGGTATTGAATTTCGTAGTTGTAAATGATGACTCTGTGTCTCTATCTCCAGTGACCCCCAGTCCACTCTCCTCCTCAGCAGCTATGGATAAGGCGGGGGGAGGTACAAGTGTCAGACACAGACTCGGGAAGAAGGTGGGTCTCCCAGTGGTGTCCAGTACCACCGACATCGAGGACACCCCAAAACTTAAGACAGGTAAAATCATTGCTGATTAAGTGAAATTTGAAGTAGAATTGTGAAGCTAAGTTGTAAAATTGTACATATATGTGACCACTTCACGGGGACACAGAAAGTAAATAATAAATGCACTGTGTTCACATGTTTCTGGCAATGCTACATGTAATCTTTTAGTACATATATTTTTATAAAGAGAAGATATACTAGTGGTAGATGTACCTTTAATGCATTACTGATAATCTAGTGACAGGGTTTGTAATGTAACATGAAAGAGATTATAAATTTAGTTTAAGTATAAAGGGTTTTTCTGATTTAGCTACTATTGTTTTGAAAATAATATAACTGCAATGTACTAGATGCTGCTTTGTAAATACTTATTTCTTGACATTTCCAGCAGGGGTAACAATAAGACTGGGTGCCCAGAAATCTGATGTCAGTTCTAGTAGTGGTGTGTTCAGCAGGCTGGGAAAGGCTGTCTAACTCCAAGAGATTCTACACAGGGATTGTACTAGGTATACACAACAGACAGCAGTTTAACAGACTACAGCATGGAGAACTATAATTGAATACCATGGAGTATTCAAGCATCCCAAATATACATGTACCGGTACGTGTAATCGTGTATATTTAAATAGAGTTCTTATCATGGGCATTATCCTTAGAAAGGCAGTGCTATATAACCTTTGGTGTAAGTGAGCAGTAGGATGACATGGAGGGAAAGGCTGTGTTATTTTACTAATATGTTCATCTTGACATGGGATTTAGGATATCCCCATAAACATTTTATGTTGCATTATGTTTTGAACATTGTACATTACTGTATATTTTGTACTTTTCTTTTAAGAAAGTCATTATGTGACTTTTTATTATGTCAGTCAGCTTCAGTCAAACTGGGAGAATAATTTAACTTGACAAAACACAGCCATATTAGATAAAAAAAATATTTAGCAAGTCATTTATAATCTCCCTATTCTCCACACCTTATCAGTATTTTACAGTGTCTATCTGAAATCTACTGTTTAGAGCTAATCAAGTTCCTTTCTATAAAGTTAAAAACTAACAAGATGAAAGTTATTGTGAATATAAAGGACTTACATGCAATTATGAAATTGTAAAAAAAAAAAAAAGAAAAAAAAAGAAAGAAAATTGTTTCACACTTACATCATTGCAAATTTTGAATTGCTGCAAATGTCAATACAAATTATATCGTAGATGTTGCAGTGTGACTAATGATTGTATATATACATGTAATTATAATTATTACAGGTACATATTCTTACTGTTAAATGTATTTATAGAGCAGTTGTGTTGTGTTGAAAAATTTGTTCATTGATTTACCAGGATGAAGTCCATTTAGACTTGTAAGTAGCTGAAGGGTTGTCATTAGGCGAATAATGTAATTGTTATCAGTGTGAACAGGTTTTTTTTGAGATTCCCCTTTCATCGTATATGATTCAAAGAGATTGACTGGTCAACATATAAAGTTATCTCTGAATATATAATATCAAATTCCAGTTGATAATGTTAACCCAGACTTTGTAATTGTCTATGGAACAGAGTCAAGGATTTTTTTTTAAATGGAGAATGTATAAATTCAAAGAATGCTAGTTGTGTACCTGTATTTGATTTTTACAAGAAAACAGACAGTTTTAACTTTAATTTCCTGTAAAGGTTTTCTTTCGTAGTATAACTTTATGTATGTAATACATTGCAAATTCTTTACAAAAATTTTCAGCGGCAGACCAAAAAAAATTTCATCTAGTATGGTAATGAATCTTCTAGTTTTTCCATTTACTTATAAAAGACTTTTATCACATACACATGAACTACCATGTCAGACATTTTTCACATAAAAACTGGAGGAACAAGAGGTACATATACATGTCATTGATTATTAGAGATGAATGGAGGGTTAAATTACCTAGCAGTAGATCAGTATTCTGTAGCTCACTGGTCAGAAAATCAGCGGTTTTCTTTCTCAATATTGTCAGACCAGTCAGATACAGGTCTCATGATAAGATTCTGGAGCCACCTCATTGTTCAAGTTGTCTTTCCTTTAAATCCTTTCATTAGTACATGTACTTTACAACTGTAAACTTAAATGTGATAAATACTTTTAAGGTTGTCCATCCTTCTGCCAGGAACTGTAACTACGTGCATTGACAGTATTTATTTGAAAAAAAGTTCTTAAATCATGATAAAAATTTATTTTTGTGTGTGTGCTGTGCAACAGTTTGCAGTCATAGTAAAGATCTTGTAATTATACTCTATATAAAATACAACAAACTGACACCTTTTTAAAGAAAATTTATTTGGCATGAAATAAAATTGGAAGTGATGGGATGGCAACCTTTATTCAACTACATTTTCAATGTCTGATATATGGAAAAATTAAATGAAGATGATATTAAATCTTTATAATTGCAATATTAGTCATTGGCATATTATATAGGTATTTGAATAGTTTCACTTGAAATTCATTTAATATTTACTGTAACTTACATTTTATACATGAAAACTTGATTTTTGCAAAATTTCAAAAAAGATTATATTAACACGAACATTAAGTGCTAGTGGATATCCAACAAATAGAAGTATGAATTCCATTGCAATGAATAGTGAAAATTATGAGTCATGAATAAAAACAATGTTTTTTGTCTCACAAAGTATTTCATGGTTGTAAAGTATGTGATTTATGGTATATGAATAGAATATGTTATTAAGTAATTCAGAAAATGAAATGTTTTGTGATCTTAAAAATAAACTGAAAACTGAGTTAAACATTATTCAGTTTCTTTTTTGCACATACTTGTATTGCCTGAAGTGCAGAGGAACCCTATTGAGAAAACAGTTATCAGTCACATGCTACCAACATGCTACTACTCGTATAATGTTCTCTCAAGAAGTAGGACATTGATATTTGTTATGTGTATAGCTTGTCACAAAACCTCTTGAAATAGGTTTAAGATAAACTGGTGTTTATCATTTATTCTCTTATCAGATGTTTTAAAATAAATGAATATATGATATTATAGGGGCGAAGATACAGATTTGAAGGATAAAGTTTATTATTTAAAAGTGAAAGGATTCGATCAACCATGTCCAGAAATTCATAGTTTCAATATTTACCAGATAAAATATTTTTATAAGATTACATTTTCATGTAAAATGCTCTAGGAACACATGATATTATACAGAAAATTTGATTAAATGTTAAATTCAAATCTGTGTCTAATCAAAAGGTAGGAATTTTTAGACCAATTTAGTCTCTGAGGTAACTTATTGATGTCTGTTTCCCTCCGTTCTCTGCACTCGGCTTCATCTTTTGAACTTTGAAGGAAGTTTCCTCACTGGAACAGATTAACCATCAATTCAACTAGTTAGCTCCTCAGCAGAAGGCTCAAGTGAGCTTTTCTGATCAAATTTTGTCAGTCGAACATCCGTCTCAGAACTTTTTACATTTTCAACTTCTTCTCAAGAACCACTGGGCCAATTTTAACCAAACTTGGTACAAAGCATTCTTCGGTGAAGGGGAATTTAAATTGTTAAAATGAAGGGCCAAGTTCCCTCACAAGGGGAGATAATCAAGAGAAGACAAAAATAGGGAGGGGTCATTAAAAATCTTCTCAAGAACCACTGGGCTAGAAAAGCTGTTACTTATATGAAAGCATCCTGGGGTAGTGTAGATTTATAATTGACTAAATTATGACCTGTGAGGTAGGAGGGGTCACAAAAGGTATAACAAGGGGAAAATTGGAGTAAAGAACACCATGGTCAAAGCTTCTCAGGTGAGCGATGTGGCCCAGGGGTCTCTTGTTTTGGTACATTGTATTTACAAAAAAAGAGGACGTTTTTTGCCTCCCTTGAGACGAATGGGTATGACTAAAACCATCTATATTAATACAATCTCTAAAAATCTTCTTTACTTCTGGATATCAAGCAATCATACTGTTGGCTAGATTTATATAATGGGCGTGATTAACAAACTTCTGAAATTCTGGACCCCTGGATTTTGACTCCAAGCTATGGCTCACTTATTATACTATGGGTTAAAAACAAGTGCCTGTGTCCTGGATGGGGATCATATGGTCATATATTGCAGCAAGGGGCCCATAGGCCACAACATTCACCTGAATAACTGCGGCTATGCTGTTTTTCACCAGATGTCCCCCCTAATAGTACCTATAATGTTGCCCCCACCTTACCCCCTGGTGGTCATGGTTTGACTTTGTACAGTTAAGAATTAACATTATCCCAGGATGTTTCTACATAAGTTTCAGCTTTTCTGGCTCAGTGGTTCTTGAGAAGATTTTTAAAGACTCTTTAGCTCACCTAAGCCGAAGGCTCAAGTGAGCTTTTCTGATCACATTTTGTCCGTCGTCCGTCCGTCTGTAAACTTTTTACATTTTCGATTTCTTCTCAAGAACCACTATGCCAGTTTTGACGAAACTTGGTACAAAGCATCCTTGGGTGAAGGGGAATTTAACTTGCTATAAAAATGAAGGGCCAAGTCCCCTCACAAGGGGAGATAATCAAGAAAAGACAAAAATAGGGTGGGGTCATTAAAAAATCTTCTCGCATCCTGGGATAGTGTAGATTCTAAATTGTTCAAATCATGACCCCCGGGAGTAGGGCGGGGCGACAATGGGGAATCTAAGTTTTACATAGAAATATATAGGAAAAATCTTTAAAAAATCTTCTTCTCAAGAACCACTGGGCCAGAAAAGCTGAAACTTATGTGGAAGCATCCTGGGGTAGTGTAGATTCTAAATTTTTCAAATCATGACCCCCGGGGTTAGGGTGGGGCCACAATGGGGAATCTAAGTTTTACATAAAAATATATAGTAAAAATCTTTAAAAAATCTTCTTCTCAAGAACCACTGGGCCAGAAAAGCTGAAACTTATGTGGAAGCATTCTGGGGGTAGTGTAGATTTCAAATTGTCTAAAGTATGATCAGTGGGGTAGGATGGGGTTATAATATTTATTACGAGGGGGAATTCTGGTAAGGAACAGAATGGTCAAAGCTTCTCAGGTGAGCGATGTGGCCCATGGGCCTCTTGTTTCCATATATATCAATCACAGGCACTTGTTTTGGTAAAGTTTTTAACCCATAGTATAATAGTAACAGTGTTATTATACTATGGGTTAAAATTTTTACTTCCGAAACAAGTGCCTGTGATTTCAATGTAAAATTTGGATTCCCTATTGTGGACCCATGGCCACTCTACCCCAATGGGTCATGATTTGTACAATAAGAACTTATATATTACCGAGGATGCTAGCTTCCACATTATTTTCAGCTTTTCTGGTTCAGTTGTTCTTGAGAACATCTTTCCCATATATTTCAGTGTAAAACATGGATTCCCTATTGTGGACCCACCTTATCCCCAGGGGGTCATGATTTGAACCCTTCTGAACTACCCATAATGTTTCCACATACGTTTCAGCTTTTGTGGCCCAGTGGTTCCAGCATGATTATGGTGTATTTCGTTGCCCCTTAAGTAAGTAAGATCACCAAGGATGCTTTGCATCAAATTTGGTGAAAATTGGCCCAGTTGAAAAGTTGAAAATGTGAAAAGTTTACAGACAGATAGACAATGGGTGATCGGAAAAACTCAGTTGAGCTCTCAGCTCTGATTATTTAAAAATGTAACTCTTATGAAATTCACATGCATGTTCAGGGATCGACACTAACTTTAAAACCATAGTTGTCAGCAGGGCTAGCCATTTCTAATTTGTACTAGCCCTGTTCATGTATTACTTGTCCAGAGCAGCCGAAGGCTTTCAAGGAAAGTTTGAAAATAGAGATGCAAAATCCTGCATTCTGGCTGTATTTTGGGTAAAACTTATATGTATGTCACTCTATGATTGTACCTAAGACCTTTTTCTATTCGAAAAATTCCATATTTATAATCATTTAGGGTATTTTGAATCACCTTTAAAGTTAACATTTTGACTTTCAAAAGTAATAATTATGATGATAAAACATGTTTGAAAATAAATTTAACAATTATCAAAAGAAACATGTAAAAACTTTTATTCGCGTGGAAAAAGAGATGGGAAAGTTCGCGACAGACAGATCCAGAGATGGACACAGGACAGGTCTTAAAATCTATGTGTCTATTCTCAAGAGAACCTAAATAGGCTTGGTCGCGAAAAATAATCATTGCGAACTAGTTTTCCCCGGGTTAATCGAGAAATAAAGTCGTCGCGAATAAAAGTTGGTTTACAGTATTGTGTGTAAATTATACCGGTAATTACTTTCTTGAAAATGTGAAAAATTGGTAAAATTTACTGTACCCTGCAGGGCAAGTTTAAAGACATATATGTTTGGTAGCCCGACCTCAGTATTCAGTTGTCCCGGGTCAGCGGGCTAGCATTAGTGTCGAACCCTGATGTTGGCATATTTCATGAAGCTTGTTTAATAGCATATGGTAGACTAGAAATACTAAAATTCAATCTGTCTCTGACACCATTTTGGAACCTTTGTTGGGAATAAAATCTGAAGTCACATGAGTATATTTATATGTGACTGATTCACTGGCAGATTTTGAGGCATTGGGACATACTCTCTTTTTGAAATTTCCAAACATTTTCATATGAACAATCAATAAATACAAGCAAATTCAAAGAATTGTGGTCCCCCGCTTTCAGTGTCTTTGTGGGTGAGATGTAATTTTTTATGACCAATTGTGTCTAATATGAACACTCTATGATATATCATATGTCATTTATTTAAAAATTATCACTGAAGTTGATTTTTTTAAAGATAAGGTCAGTCATCAAGGTCAAGGGGTAAGAAATCATAGCATGCTTGGAAATATCTTTTCACAGGTAATGCACATGTCAAATATGAAAGCCTTATCTCTTCTCAATATAAGGAACAAGATGCGTTTGTGAAACACTGATGACCCTGTATGGCAACATAATGAAGATTAAACTTTTCTTAAATGCAAATTAAATATATTTAATTATTATTACCCAAAGTAGGGCTTTCTCACAAGAAATACGATCATGAAATACAAAATCCCTAGCATCACCTGTTCAAAAGTTATGGTCAAGGATAATTTTTTGAAAGTTAGGTCAAATTGCAAGGTGAAAGGGCCTGAGTTGTTGGTTTCTTAAGAAAGGTCTTGTCACAAGTAATGCATATGTGAAAAATGAAAACCCTAACCCAGTAACCGTTCAAAAGTTATGGCCAAAGCTAAATTTTTTTTTAAAAGTAGGTCAAATTCCAAGGTCATGGTCAAAGGGTTAAAGTTCTTGGTATCCAAAGAAGGGACTTGTCTCAAGAATTGCATATGTGAAGTATGAAAGCCCTAGCCCTTACCGTTCAAACGTTATTGCCAAGGTTAAAGTTTTTTCATAAGTACTGAAATCTCCAAGGTCTAGCTCAAAAGGTAAAGTTGTTTGCATCCAATGAAAAGTCTTGCCACAAAGAATATATATGTGAAATATGAAAGTCCTAGTATCTACCATTCAAAAGTTGTGGCCAAGGTCAAAGTTTTTGAAAAGTAGGTCAAACGCCAAGGTCAAAGTTCTTGGTATCCAATGAAAAGTCTTCTCACAAGAATTACATACTAGTATATGACGTATGAAAGCCCTAAGCCTTTACCATTCAAAAGTTATGGTCAAGGTTAAAGTTTTTATAAGTACAGAAATCTCCAAGGTCAAAAGGTCAAGGTTGTTGGTATCAAATGAAAGGTCTTGTCACAAAAAATACATATGTGAAATTCCTAGTTTCTACCATTCAAAAGTTATGGCCAAAGTAAAAGTTTGGAATTTTTGTGCAAAAGTGGGTCAAACTGCAAGATCAAGGTCAAATTTGGTGGTACCCAAAGAAAGGTCTTATCACAAGGAATATATTATGAAAGTTATAATATAAAAGTTATAGGTTAAAATTTTTTTAATAAAAATATGCATGTCATTAAAATATGCATGTCAAATTACACTACAATTGCTGTAGATAATACTACATGTACATGTAAATAGAAAACAGCAATTTTAGTGAATCACGCTTATGATGAAATTCCCAGGATGGATGATTTTGCTTCATTTTCAACTTCACAAATTTGATCATTTTTTTGTATTTGTGAATTTCAATATACCGGTATATTTCTGTAAAAAACTTTGTTTTCTTACTGTGGCCTGATATAATTCCGGAGGCATTTATTCTTAAATAAACATGAATCTTCTCGACATGTGAATGCTTAGTGACACGTTGGCACTGTTTCTCTAGACAATGGTTCTAACTTCTATTCATACATTTCCACATATTGACCTTTTATTTTGCCCATCACAGAAGAGTGCCTGAACGCCTTTATTTGAACAAATATACTGTACATGTACAGGACATAGGGATGCTTTTAACTTCTTTCAGTTTATTATGCAATTGACTAATAATGGTCCACCCGTTTTTTGAAAAGCTTTGTTCTATTCCTTTTCCTATTCATCTCCATTTAAAACTTGGACCCACTGTTTAGTGTGACATATTTAAAACAGAAAAGCGCACCCGAGTCTTTGGCTCAGGTAAATCCCTCCAAAAACAACAGTAAGAATAAGCCATAAAAATTCAATAGAGCAAAACATTTATTAAAAAGAAACAAAAATCTTGCATTTTGCAAGACACAAGAAATAAACACATTGCAGTATATTTATAACTATCACATTATCATACCGAAGCTCTGAATAGGTCTAAACTGCTACTGATCAAAATTTTGTACAGATGAATTAAATAACTAATGATGGATGATCCCTCACAGTGTGCATTAAAACAATTGAATGTTACTTATTGGACTACATATTGTTCATTTTCTGTACCTAAAGTAATAGAAAGCGGCGGCGGCTGTTGCCGCGGTCACAAGAACTAGTAAGCTACCGTAGAGCGCTGTATTGGAGGAGGAGGAGCTAGAAGGAGTGCGTGATACAGAGGATCGGGAGCCGGCGGGGGACGCGCCTTGTTCATTCTCCTCACTCTCCCTCTGCTGCTGCTGTAAAAGTCAAAGGTAAACTTCATTTCATTATGGGTATACAGATATAGCTAAAGCAGATAAATAAACTCTGGATTCAAATATCTATTCACTCTAATAATGCACAACTTTCAAACTATCTGAATAAATGTTTGAATTTATATCATCCACATTCATTTTCTGATTAGCTTAAAAATGAAAATTTTTATAAACATGGACTTCAATTTTGACTTTTTATCATGAAACAAACTTATGATTCTTGTAAGGCCTAGCTAGCTAAGAGAGGGCTGCAAATTTTCCACATTGATTGTGCAGCATTCTCTCCTCCATCAGACACATATGTTAAGTTTTAACTCACATTTATTGCCTCCTCTGCTCCCTGCAGAACCCTCAGAGTGATTGTCTCCCCTGCATTGACAAAGTGTTGTACTGCTTCATTATGTGTGACTCTCTCCAAGCTGTGGCCGTTAATCTGAAGTAAAAGAGACAAATCTTAAATACAAAATAACTCTGCTGGTGCTAGAACCCAGGTTGAGAAAGTTAAAGTGAAAAATATATTGAGGTAGATGTATTTCTCAATAAGCAACAAGAACCATCATCATGCAAAATAATTAACCTTACTGTATTCAGTTGAATTGATTTTTTGCAAGAAATTTTATAAATCCTTAAAGACATTGTAAAGGACAATAAAGCAGTTTCAATTAAGTGCCAAAAGTAAAGAATAAACAATGAATAAATACTTCAAGAACTTTGTCTCCCTCTCTTAACCGGCCATCCTGAAATGCGGCGCCATCCTCTCTGATTTTGGTCACAAATATTCCCGAATCGCCCTGTACATATGGAATGTCTACACCTCCTCTGATGTTAAATCCTAGACCTGTAATACAACTTTAAATATAAAATAATGCTGTAAAAACTAAGATTTCAGAAACCAAATGTATTACATGTACCATACTGACTTCTTCAAATACTAGAAGTGTAGCTGCATAATTTGTCCTCTGATTTAAAATTCATATAGACTGAAATACTAAAGCTACAGATCCATCCATGGACTGAAAGCTCTGACTGAAGTTTAAAAAGTTTTTGTTTTAACATGGGAGGGAATTATAAAAGATAGTTATTTTACCATCTTAACTTTATATAGGAAACATTTTAACAGAAGTATAATAATATTTCTTATACACATTTCAATGCATAGAGCTCAGCATCCCATTTAACTCTAGACTTGCTCTTAGTACTTTTACTTTTCATCAGTTCTAAACTGTATATATTTGCTTTCAACGAAATTGTGTAAAACAATCACTGAGGCTAACACCCTATTATCTTTATACATTAGGGTAGAATCTGATATTCCAAAGCCACATTTTAGAAGCAACAAATAATAAATGAAGATACAAAAGTAACAAGATGTGTTTGTCAAACACTTATTGCAGCTTGTGAAGAGGGTTAAACTGTAAGACTCTAATGTCAAGGTCAAAATTGTTGGTATGCAAAGGAAGGTCTTGTCATAAACTTGTGAAATATGAAAGCTCCAGTACTTATGGCCAAGATTTAAGTTTTTAAAAATGGGTCACTCTAAGGTCGAGGTCAACAGGTCATATTTGGTGGTACCAAAGAAAGGTCAAGTGACACAAGGAATACACCTACGAAATATGATAGCCATAGCTCTCCCTACTCAGAAGTAATGGGCAATGATAAAGTTTTTGCGGACAAACAGACAAACAGGACAAAAACTATATACACTTGACTTTAATTATAATGCCCAATGTATTAGGTTTTATCAATAGTTTGGTGTTTGAAACTCATCATAAAATAAGCTAAACCAATCTCTACCCAGAGTTATCATTCCACTTAAACCTCTGTCAATGTCCAAAAAGTACCTGGTACCAGACACAAGTGTTCTTTTTTTTTCAATTGTTGTTCAAAATGGCACACAAGAAAGATTAACACCTTTACATTTCTGTATGTGCATGTGTTAATGCTTCGAATTGTTTGTCTATAAGAACTACACCAAGTAAAAGTAAGCTAGTTTCTACAAGAATCTTAATTGATATTTAGACATTGACAGGGGTGTTGTAGTAAGAGAAAAACGCCCTCGGCCTCTGGTGAGAGAATGAAGCTAGACATGCAGGGCTGACTACTAATCATGTAAAAGTTGTCAGACATGCCAAAAATCAAGAAGTTGATAAAACATTGGTCTTTTACAAATTCCTCTTAAAGTCATTGATCCGAACCAAAAGGCTGACAAATTCTATCCGTTTGCTTAATTGTTACAACTATTAGTTGGTGGTCGTAAACAAGGTTATTTCAAACATCTGGGTTGTCCCTAAGAATTGAAATGTAAGAAGGGGGATCAGGTTCCTCCTCTAGTGAGAAGTAAAGGAGAATACCAAAATAAATGGGATTACATTGTTATAGGCAGTAAAATTCTTGGCCCCTGGGACAACCCTGAAATGCTGATAACTGAATCCTTATTTTTCAAAGGTTACAGCGAGCTCAATAGACTAACGTGTACGAATGGAGGAAATTCGGGTTGAAATCTGCACATTGTTCCAAGAAATTTTTATCTCACCGCATGAAAAAATTCCAAACTCCCAATAATCCTTTGCGGTGCATAGCAACATTGTGGCAGAAACATAGCAACAACTTACTTGAAAAAAAGTCTCTTACTGAAGCTCTACTGGTTTGTACTTATAGCAAAGGAAGAGAAAAGTACTTAAGCAGTTGGGAATTGAAACTTTCCAACAGCAATAAATAGAATAATGATCCTTGATTAAGTCTCTTTATGTTCTTAGTGTATTCTACTTGTATGCCAAATTATATTATAATCAAACTAAATCTGTATTTGGAGTAGCATTTTGAGAGTATTAATCAAAAATTTCTATTTTTAGTAACCACGGCAACATCGTTCATCAAAATCAAAAACGGATACAAAGAATTATGTATCTTAGTGTAGTCTACTTGTGTGCCAAATTACACTGAAATCAGACCAAAACTGTAGGAGAAGTAGCATTTTGAAAGAATTTCACAAAAATTTCTATTTATAGTAACCACGGCAACACCATTCATCAAAATCAACAAGAGGCCCATGGGCCACATCGCTCACCTGAGTAGCTTTGACCATGCTGTTCTTTACCAGATTTCCCCCTTGTAATAACCTATTGTGATTCCAAATTATGGCCCCGTCCTACCCCCGGGGGTCATGAATTGAACAATTTAGAATCTACACTACCCCAGGATGCTTTCACATAAGTTTCAGCTTTTTTGGCCCACTGGTTCTTGAGAAGAAGATTTTTAAAGTTTTTTCCTATATATTTCTATGTAAAACTTGGATTCCCTATTGTGGCCCCGCCCAACCCCCGGGGGTCATGATTTGAACAATTTAGAATCTACACTACCTTAGGATGCTTCCACATAAGTGTCAGCTTTTCTGGCTCAGTGGTTCTTGAGAAGAAGATTTTTAAAGATTTGTTTTATATATTTCTATGTAAAACTTGGATTCCCTATTCTGGCCCCGCCCAACCCCCGGGGGTCATGATTTGAATAATTTAGAATCTACACTACCCCAGGATGCTTCCATATCAGTTTCAGCTTTTCTGGCCCAGTGGTTCTTGAGAAGATTTTTTCAAGACCCCACCCTATTTTTGTCTTTTCTTGATTATCTCCCCTTTGGAGGGGACTTGGCCCTTCATTTTAACAATTTAAACTCCCCTTTACCCAAGGATGCTTTGTACCAAGTTTGGTTAAAATTGGCCCAGTGGTTCTTGAGAAGAAGTCGAAAATGTGAAAAGTTTACGGACGGACAGACGGACGGACGGATGACGGACAAAATGTGATCAGAAAAGCTCACTTGAGCCTTCGGCTCAGGTGAGCTAAAAACCGATACACAGTATTATGTATCTTACTGTAGTCTACTTGTGTGCCAAGTTACATTGAAATCAGACCAAAACTGAAGGAGGAAAAGCATTTTGAAAGAATTTCACAGAAATTTCAATTTTTAATAACCACGGCAACACCGTTCATCGAAATAAAAAACCGATACACAGAATAAAGTATCTTAGTGTAGTCTACTTGTGTGACAAGTTTTATTGAAATCAGACCAAACTGTAGGAGAAGTAGCATTTTGAAAGAATTTCACAGAAATTTCTATTTTTAGTAACCACGGCAACACCGTTCATCGAAATCAAAAACCGATATACAGAATTATGTATCTTAGTGTAGTCTACTTGTGTGCCAAGTTACATTGAAATCAAACCAAAACTGTAGGAGGAGTAGCATTTTGAAAGAATTTCACAGAAATTCCTATTTTTAGTAACCATGGCAACACCGTTCATCGAAATCTAAAACCAATGTACAGAATTATGTATCTTAGTATAGTCTACTTGTGTGCTAAGTTACATTGAAATCAAACCAAAACTGTAGGAGGAGTAGCATTTTGAAAGAATTACACAGAAATTTCTATTTTTAGTAACCACGGCAACACCGTTTATCGAAATCAAAAACCGATACACAGAATTATGTATCTTAGTGTAGTCTACTTGTGTGCCAAGTTACATTGAAATCAAACCAAAACTGTAGGAGTAGCATTTTGAAAGAATTACACAGAAATTTCTATTTTTAGTAACCACGGCAACACCGTTTATCGAAATCAAAAACCGATAAATAGAATTATGTATCTTAGTGTAGTCTACTTGTGTGCCAAGTTATATTGAAATCAGACCAAAACTGTAGGAGGAGTAGCATTTTGAAAAATTGTTTACAGACAGAGAGACAGACAGACGGACAGACAGATGAACGCCGGACGCATTACTATCGCATAAGCTCTTCTGGTCTCTGACCAGTAGAGCTAAAAATTACAAACTACGATTTAATGCAATCTCCATACCATAAAACTATCGATTGCGTTCTAAGTCAACAGGACTTACTTTCATGACGATGTCATACTTTCGTCACTTTAACGGCTCGGGTATTTCCGATTTTGTCGGAAACTTCCGAAAAGTTCGGAATCTCGATCCCGATGCCTGGGAAGTGATTTCTTTTTATTCTTTTCTTTTATTAATGAATAGAGGATAGGCAGTGCAAGTAAAAGCTGAATAAAGGTTTTTGAGAGTAAATAACTGCGCTCGCCCCAACGGTCGCACCGTAGAACATATTATCAGTCGAGGGCATCATGGAAACAACTTATTTTTGAAATGATTTGTTTAAGTTATCAAATGTCAACATTTTGGGTTATCTTTCCCTGATTATGCCTTCCTTCTGTAACTTATTTCAGTTATTGGTATTTTACTATTCATTATTGTAAACCTACTGGTATCTGAAAAGCTTTAGTCATGCTGTGCTTGGGTTATTAAGTAGAAGGAAAAGGTTCATGACAGTAAAAGTAATCTATCTTTACAATCTAGCACATTGAAATTCCTCAAATCATAACTTATTTCTGTTATTTCATCCTTAACCCACCTCACTTTAGAACTCTTGCACAAAAATATACAGCTTTGCACAAAAAATGTAAGACTTAGAGATTGTACAGTAATGTCCAAAGATAATAAGAAAATTAGTCTCAGTGTTGGCAAAATTGGCGGAAGATGGGTAATTGACCCCTGAAATGTTCATGAAATGAAATTATTTTTCCTTTAAAAAAATCATGATATTTTTTTGATGTCATCCTAACTGCTTAGAAGATATTAAGTCTGTTAATTTTATTAAAAGAAGTACGTATATTTACAACTTTCTCAGCCTTACATTGTCTTTAATCAGCAGAAAACTCAACATATTGATGTTTTTTGGCAAAACTGATAGGTATTCTACTTTTTAAGAGTTAACTCAAATGAGTTACTTCTTTGTATAGTCCTAAATAAGTGCAGTAACCTAAACAAGTTATTTTAAAAAATAACTTGATTCCATGATGCCCCTGACTGATTATAGAGCAAAGTGATTTTTATTCCCTGTGGCTTTAAAATATATTGCAAATTAACAAAACTGAGAATCTTTTGTAAATTGTTTCTGATTGAAGCACATCTAAATGTTTGTTAGCAAAGAAGATAAACAGTACTTAAATGTTTGGCATAGCAAAGGTAAACAAAAATTTTTTTTTTTTTTCAGGTCCAGGAATATCACTAATTTAGCTACAGTGCTCGTGCTGTGATTCGCCATTGTCGCCAATTGCGAATTTTTTTCAAAAGTGGCGAAAAGAAATTCATAAGTGGCGAAAATGAATTTTTTAGATGTACCATGTACAAAATTTGTGTAGTCCTGGTTAGCTCCTTTGTTTCTTCAATGTATACAGATAAGTCCCTTTGTTTATTTAATGCAGCAGAGGTGTGAAAACTGAAACCTACATGTAGGAAATCATGTCTCACTTGAACGAACACAGCTGACTAGGTAACTAGCCTGGAGCAATAAAGGGATACAAAATTGCTTGAAATAATATAATTTGGATTAAACAAGGGGGGATAAAGTGTTATTAGGAGGTGAAGTTGGTAAATAAAAGATTTTTATCAACAAAATCTGGATCTATGTAGATCGTTTTTTTTAAAACTGAAAATAGCTGGGAAACATGACGAAAATTGTAAAGAATGGCTTCAAATTTTACCTAATAAAATTTGAAAAATGTGCACATTATACCATAAACTGACAAAGAGTGAAAAAGAAATTGGTTTGGAAACAAAATTATCTTAGTAAATTACACTGAATTATTTACAATTTCATGAGCTTGCATATTAAACTCTGGAGTCTCCAATTTGTTAAAATAAAGTCAAGTTTTAAACCTAATTTTCATTACTTTTTAATTACACTTCTTTTCTCATAAATGTCATATATATTTACCCGGTACTAGGTCTGTAGCCCCCCCCCCCTCCCAGGCAAAAAACAAATGTAAACAAGAGGACATTTTCTGTCAAGAGTTGGCTGATATCAATTCAATATCAAATCAATTGTATAATTCCAATATTAGTTTTTTTTTAAATGGATACTACCATAAGCATAATAAGCTTTAAACATTACAATTTTAAATCAATGTCTGTGATAAAGATAATGAAAAAAAATTTGAATAACATAAAGTGCATTGCATTGTCGAGAAATCAGATGTAAGTATGCCTTTCCTTTTGTCGCGAAAAGTGGCGAAAAATATTTTCGGTCCAGTGGGAGCCCTGTTTAGCTATATAGCTTAATTTACCTATATAGCTTTATTTAGCTATTTTAGAATAAGTTTCTGTTTTATGAAAAGCAGACAAAAAGTCGCATGAAAATTATGGCTGATATTGATATTTTTTTTTAAAGGTTTGAAAAAAAACAACCTAGGGCATAGATAGTAAAAACATTGCCTCTTTTAAACACTTTTAACCAAAAAATGCATCTCTATTGTTTGGATAGCTGTCCCTCACTGGAAGTGCGATGAGGCATGACTAAGTGTGATTGCCTTGCATTGTGCTGAATTATTATCAATTATCTTGTTGACGGTGACAAAAACTGCTTTTCTTTGTTAAAATAGCTGCTTAACCACATATTAACTGTTATACATAGCCCCAAAACTTTTAGATCTTTGATTGCAATTGCAAAAAACAAGAAATGTATTTAAAAGTGGGTTTTTGGTGAATTGTTTTCAGTCCATTTCAAAGTTGAAAACTAATACTGCCTCATTATGCGACTTTTTGTCTGCTTTTCATGAAACATAAATTTACTCTGAAATAGCTATATAAAGCTATATTACATAGGTAAATAAATCTATATAGGTAGATTTAGCTATATAGCTAAATATTGTGATTTTCCTAGACCTGTTTTTGACAAAATAAAAATATTTCAATATTTATTGAATGAACAATGGGCTGATCTGGTATGCATGTTCAAATTTCTTTTCCAAAAGGTTTACAGCTCTGTAGCCAGCAAAATTGACGTATATATAATCCAAAAGGTGGAAAGTGTTAGTTCGAATTTACTGCAAAACCCTAAGGTCCTGGCACAGTGAGAAAAATAACGGTCGAGAAAATTCGAAACTCATACCGAAATTCGTGTTTAGCAACGAAGGATAATAGTACAGATTTATCCTTGATATACCTCACTTACCATGCTCTCCTCGATCTAATGTTATTTCTACTATATTGTCAGGGGGTGCCTCAGCCATGGATACAGCGAAAAATTATAGTTTCGATTTGCACCTCAAAGGTCGGTTATTGCACTCTTTTGCTTGGTGGAGGTAAAGAATTTCAAATTCAAAGCGTTCGTAAAACGTTGATGATTTCACCCCTCAATCCCGTTGGAACTTTTTCACTGAAAAAGATGAACAACCTGGAGCTTATTTTCGGTCTTTTAGAATCAAATAATGTAAGTATATGTACCCATGGCCTGCGACAGATGTTGGATACATGTATTTTCTCGATGTTCATAACATGGGAGATAAACAAATTAGTGTTAATCCAATAATCGGGTAAAAACACTGGAAGATATTTTATTATATAAAAAAAAAATAGAAAATGAAATATATATAGCATGTACAAAATCATGCTTTGATTTTACAATTTTCACATTAACAACCAGTGACTTTGTCTCAACCAGCATACAAGTATTGGCAAGTAATTATTACTATAAACAGGTCCAGTCCAAAGACTATTTCTACCTATGTAGCTATTAATAGCTACCTAGGTATTTAAAGCTACCCAAAGGAGCTATTTTTACCTACTTTTTATATTTTCTGCATTTTGCAATCAAAAGACCATATGGCGCAACATGGTGAATACCATATTTTTTTTATATAGTCACACTAATGATGAATACGACGAAATTTTGGCCAAAAAATGATTACTTCCTGAATCGGCAATATTACATTAGTTTCTGTGCAACATTGATAATATACGAAGTAATCATTTTTTGGCCAAATTTTTGTCATATCCATCATTAGTGTGACTGTATCAAAAATATGATATTCACCTTGTTGCGCCGTTTGGTCTTTTGATCGCAAAATGCAGAAAATATAAAAAGTAGGTAAAAATAGCGACTTTAGGTAGGTTTAAATACCTAGGAAGCTATTAATAGCTACGTAGGTAGAAATAGTCTTTGGACTGGACCTGATAAACCCGTCATCTTTGATCAGGTTGGAACAATCACCCAAAAGGGATATAAAAACCCGTTAGGGATATAATTTCCCTTTTAGGAAATAATTTTACAATGCAAAAAATGATTTTATTTGGGGGGGATTAATATCATAAATCTGCATCAAAATAATTTACATGTAAAACTTTTGGCAAGCAAGTTTTTCTGCAACCTTATGGGTTGTTAGATTGATCCCAAGAAGTTCACAACCTTCTGAGGGATCAATCTCTTAAACAGTGCCTGAGTGGTCATACAGAAAAACTTGTTAACCAAAAGTTATTCCCTTATAAGTATCTTGATGCAGATTTTTATAGCCAAGATAAAAATTTTCACTTTTTGCATTGTTAATTTACATCCCTTTTGAGAGATTATATCGCGAACGGGCTATTATCTCCCGTTTACAATTGGGCGATTGGTCCAAACCTGTTGATATAGCAAGCCTAGCAAAATCTCTTCTACTATTGAGCTAGGGCTGGGATGATACAACTTTTTCTATATCGATACTTATCACGATATTTGAGCCACGATACGATATGTATCACGATATGTTTAATTGCTTATAAAATCTTTTTTTGCATTGAAATAAACAAATTATTTCTTTGCAAATAAGAATAATTTATTCAAAAGAGTTGTTCATATGTTTTAAAACAAAAATATGTTACTCAAATGGTGTTAATTATTATTTATTTCATATCTACATTTATATTTAACTTATTTATTTTATATATCAAACCCCAAATGTTAAATAAACCAAGAAAATTAGAGGTCAGATTTTGATGGGCAATATTTCGATATTTCTTCATATGTATCGATATGCGTATCGTCCTCACATATATCACGATATATCGATATTTCGATATATCGTCCCAGCCCTATATTGAGCTACTATTCAAAATGGCTTGATATAGTTATACACTTATAAAGGTATTCACTAAATGAAGTTAATTGCAGCTAAATTAGAATTTTGATGGGGTGACCGACTGATCGTTATGGCGAGAGCAGTATAGTTTTCAATTTAGATAGGGTACATCTAAGCTCTGATGTTTTACATAAACAAAGTGTGAACATGCAGTGTTAGAATATTTGATCTTCTGTTTTATGCAATATTCATTAAATCAAGGGATTTTATTTTTTGTTGAACTTTTGTTGCTATGGCAAAAATGTGCTGCAGATCACTTAATTTTTGTGAAAAACTTTTTTTAGGAGAAAGTCATTATCTCCTTATTAGCCATTAAAGACAAAATTTTCACAAAATATGGTATTGCTGTGTATAATCTCAAGGAATACTTATATTCCTGTGAGTCAAATTTTGTGAGCACACTGTCTTGTGTAACTAATACACATGTAATTTTGCAAAAATAAAGTTCCGCAAATAAAATAATTCAGTTCACTTTATTGACAATTACCATGTCGACATATTGTCATGAACATTAAAAATATAACACAAACTAATATGATTAATGCATGCATATACAAAATGATAAGTGTGAGGTTAACAAAAGTAGATGTATTCTGTGTGGCTTTAAAAATTACAGAAAAATCTGACCTGCTAGCAATTCCAGAATTCTAATTTCTACACAAACTGTATTAGATAAATAATTCAGTTTTGAAATACTTGTTTAAGAATCTCAATTGCATTTCAGAATGATTTTTACATCACATGTAATGGAAAAATTGTCAGAAACCCTGAGGAGGTCCAAGAGGGCAGCATCTACCACATTGTACCAAGGCTGGTGGGTGGTAAGGGAGGTAAGTCAGGAATACAGTATAAAGGATTACAAGATTTATTGAAACTATATTATAGCAACTGATAGCTCACTGTATATTTAACAATAACTATATGCATGGGTATTGAAATTCTGAAGTAAAATCTTCAGCATGTAAAACAATTTGAAAATAATCATTATAGTAATCGCTAAGATAGATATAATTGTATTTTTTGTTGCACCACTTCAGGAAAACTTGCTTGATTATACTGAACAGTAGTTCTTCTGGTTATGGTACACTTGTAGTCATGTAATATAATTCTTTCTAGGTTTTGGTTCTATGCTGAGAGCCATTGGAGCACAAATAGACAAAACTAACAACAGAGAAGCTTGTCGAGATCTAAGTGGTAGAAGAATGAGAGATGTCAACAATGAAAAACAGTAGGTCTCCCTAGGATTATTACAAAATCATCAGAAAATTGTCAGCAGTAAACTACTATATACAGGGTTATTTTTGCCTCGCTTTGTTTTCGCCTTTCAATCTTATAAACAATTTTGCCTCATCTTAGATTCGCCCAGTCACACTTTTGTTTAAGAAATTATACTATATTTTTTGAATTTGCCCCGTTTTAAATTCGCCCAACTGAGGCTAGGGCAAAAGGGGCGAAAATAAAAAAGGGGCTTAATTTCCATGTATACAGTATACCTGTACGATTTAATTAGTTTAGTATTTTACATGGTTTATATACCGTATTTGGGGGAATACAATACGCACTTTTTTCCTAAAATAAATTACTGTGAGAAAGGGATGTATATTTTACATCACAATGGGATTTTGACAAGTTTTTCTTTCAGGTGAAACACGGCTATCATACGTACATACCGTAGTATTACCTATAGACATATGTAATTTCTTTTATTTATCGCCATATTTTAAACTTCGGAAAGTTATTGTTGGAAGGTATGCTTCTTAAAAATGTCACTTTCATAATCTTTTGATACTTAAATAACATGAAAAAGTAAGTTAAAAGTAATTTGAGCTGCATGTTGATTGTCTCCGAGGAGGCCGCCATTACCGATGTTATTTTTAGACGTTCACTCATTCCTATGTCACGTGTTTCCGTAATGATAGTGCACATGCACCTTATCTGCCAGACAAAGTAATAAATCATTTTTTAATGAAATACAATAAAATAAATATTAATTTTAGGTTTAAAATAACTCAATGATAATCTGCAACAATATTAACACCCCTCCATACGTCCCAATGAAAGGAAGCCAATGTTGTGACACACGTGCGCTGGTCAAATGATAATTACCTATCAACACCCCTCGGGGAAATTAATTGTCTACCGACTCCAAAGCAATGTTTTTACAGTTACAGCACTGATTATTTACTGCCATGTTAATTGCTTTGATTATTTTCTTTGTTAAAAATTGGGGGTCGGTTTATGACCTTTCGTATGTGTGAGCATGTGTAGATTACAGCACTTTAAACAATTAAACACTTGTTAAATGTAATTTTACCTTATTAGCTCTACTGGTCAGAGACCAGAAGAGCTTATGCGATAGTAATGCGTCCGTCGTCCGTCCGTCTGTCTGTCTGTCTGTCTGTCTGTAAACAATTTTTCAAAATGCTACTCCTCCTACAGTTTTGGTCTGATTTCAATATAACTTGGCACAAAAGCAGACTACACTAAGATACATAATTCTGTGTATCGGTTTTTGATTTCGATGAACGGTGTTGCCGTGGTTACTAAAAATAGAAATTTCTGTGAAATTCTTTCAAAATGCTACTCCTCCTACAGTTTTAGTCTGATTTCAATATAACTTGGCACACAAGTAGACTACACTAAGATACACAATTCTGTGTATCTGTTTTTGATTTCGATGAACGGTGTTGCCGTGGTTACTAAAAATAGAAATTTCTTTGAAATTCTTTCAAAATGCTACTCCTCCTACAGTTTTAGTCTGATTTCAATATAACTTGGCACACAAGTAGACTACACTAAGATACATAATTCTGTGTATCGGTTTTTGATTTCGATGAACGGTGTTGCCGTGGTTACTAAAAATAGAAATTTCTGTGAAATTCTTTCAAAATGCTACTCCTCCTACAGTTTTAGTCTGATTTCAATATAACTTGGCACAAAAGTAGACTACACTAAGATACATAATGCTGTGTATCGGTTTTTGATTTCGATGAACGGTGTTGCCGTGGTTACTAAAAATAGAAATTTCGGTGATATTCTTTCAAAATTCTACTCCTCCTACAGTTTTAGTCTGATTTCAATATAACTTGGCACACAAGTAGACTACACTAAGATACACAATTCTGTGTATCGGTTTTTGATTTCGATGAACGGTGTTGCCGTGGTTACTAAATTTCTGTGAAATTCTTTCAAAATGCTACTCCAAATACAATTTTAGTTTGATTATAATATAAATGTGGCATGCAAGTAGACTGCACTAAGAACATAAAGAGACTTAATCAAGGATCATTATTCTATTTATTGCTGTTGAAAAGTTTCAATTTCCAACTGCTTAAGTACTTTTCTCTTCCTTTGCTATAAGTACGAACCAGTAGAGCTTCAGTCTCGACAGAGACTTCTGGTCTTATACTTATTGGCCTCTTGTTTAAATAATTGAGAGTTGAAAATGAAATATAAATTATGCTAAAACTTTTAATAAAAGTGGTATCATTTAGAAAATAAGATATCCGTGAAGATTCAGAAGAGGAAAATCGTAGTCTTCTTAAAGAAATAAATACTTTGATGTTTCAATTTCGTTTCCTGTTAAAATATTGTAAGATAATTTTCAGCATGATTATCTAGAACCAAAATTAGATATGACAACTGATAAAACTTTTGACAATTTGTTGAAATAAAATTATTTTATCTAAGAATATGGCGACGCATAATTTCAAAATCACGTAACTATTCTTAAAAAAAAAAATCTGTTAATACTTTTACGCATCATTATCTTGTGCTTTGTTGAAATAAATGAATAAATAATTTTCTCCAGATTACCGCGATATGGAATGTCAGGATTAAGAGAAAGTTATAAAGTGTGTATTTAAAAAAAAGTGTGTTCAGTTAATTTTTGACACTTAATTCTCGCGTCGATTTTCGTAACAAATTACCGCGATTTTCAAAGTTCAGAACATCGCTTGGTAAATTTTTCTGTTGCGTATAATACATCCGAACTGCATAAAAAAAATATTTTTTCCCCAGTTTCAGACTCAAAAAGGGGGGTGCGTATTTTACATCAATGCGTATTATACTCAGCCAAATACGGTATTAAACATGAGTTATTTGATTGTGCAATTCCATTAATTTATAAAACAATTAAATATAATTTTATTGAAGAAGTATAAATTAAGACTAATTTTAAAACAAAGCAAAATAGTTTTGCCTCTTGTCTTTGTGATCCCCGTAATGTGCAGGCTTCTTACATATATATGTCCACAGTCAGACTGTCTACTATTTGCCTTAATTTTTAGGTCACCTGAGTAACTCAGGTGACCTATTGCTATCCGTTTTCGTCCGTAGTCGTGTGTCGTGCGTCGTGTGTTAACATTTGAACATTTTCAGCTTCTTCTCTGAAACCACTAAACCAATTTCAACTAAATTTAATATACAGCATCTATGGTTGAAGGGGAATAAAAATTTTGAATTTTATTGTCCCTGCCCCCCTGGGGCCTGAGGGGTGGGGCTAAAACCACTAAAATTATTGCAATCTAATTATCTTTTAAAATCTTCTTTACTCCTGGACATCAAGCAGGCAAACTGTTGGCGCGAATGTAATGAGCATTGAGTCCTCTACCAAAATTGTGAAATTCATGGCCCCAGGGTCAGGGGTTCTAGTGCTAGGGCGGGGCTATATAGATTATATAGTGAAAATGCATTAATTCTATGATGAGCAAGAGTGCCACTTCCAAAATTGTGAGTTTTATGACCCCAGGGTCAGGGGTTCTGGTGTTAGGATGGCTCTATTGGTTATATAGTGAAAATGCATTAATTCTTTGAAAATCTTCTTCTCTGCTTCTGGGTATTAAATAAACTAACTAAGTCATAGTTATGATGAGCAAGAGTGCCTCTTCCAGAATTGTGAATTTTGTGGCCCCAGGGTCATGGGTTCTGGTGTTAGGGTGGGGCTCTATTGATTATATAGTGAAAATGCATTAATTCTTTGAAAATCGTCTTCTCTGCTTCTGGGTATTAAATAAACTAACTAAGTCATATATAGTTATGATGAGCAAGAGTGCCTTTCCCAGAATTGTGAATTTTGTGGCCCCAGGGTCATGGGTTCTGGTGTTAGGGTGGGGCTCTATTGATTATATAGTGAAAATGCATTAATTCTTTGAAAATCTTCTTCTCTGCTCCTGGGTATTAAATAAACTAACCAAGCACATAGTTGTAATGAGCAAGAGTGCCACTTCCAAAATTGTGAATTTTATGGCCCCAGGGTCATGGGTTCTGGTGTTAGGGTGGGGCTCTATTGATCATATAGTGAAAATGCATTAATTCTTAAAAATCTTCTTCTCTGCTCCTGGGTATTAAATAAACTAACTAAGTACATAGTTATGATAAGCAAGAGTTCCTCTTCCAAAATTGTGAATTTTATGGCCACAGGGTCATGGGTTCTGGTGTTAGGGTGGGGCTCTATTGATCATATAGTGAAAATGCATTAATTCTTTGAAAATCTTCTTATCTGCTTCTGGGTATTAAATAAACTATGTAAGTACATAGTTATTATGAGCAAGAGTGCCTCTTCCAAAATTGTGAATTTTATGGCCCAAGGATCATGGGTTCTGGTGTTAGGGTGGGGCTCTATTGATCATATAGTGAAAATGCATTAATTCTTTGAAAATCTTCTTATCTGCTTCTGGGTATCAAATAAACTATGTAAGTACATAGTTATTATGAGCAAGAGTGTCTCTTCCAAAATTGTGAATTTTATGGCCCCAGGGTCAGGGGTTCTGGTGTGAGGGTGGGGCTCTATTGATCATATAGTGAAAATGCATTAATTCTTTGAAAATCTTCTTCTCTGCTCCTGGGTATTAAATAAACTAAGTACATAGTTATGATAATCAAGAGTTCCTCTTCCAAAATTGTGAATTTTATGGCCCCAGGGTCATGGGTTCTGGTGTTAGGGCGGGGCTCTATTGATTATATAGTGAAAATACATTAATTCTTTGAAAATCTTTCCTTTGCTCCTGGTTTTTTGCCAATGATCCAAGTATATAATTATATATATTTGTGATGAGGAAAGGTGCATCTAGCAAAATGGTTAATTTCATGGTCAGGGGTATCGGGCTGGGGGGGGGGGGGGGGTACATTGTCTGAAAATAAATAAATCATTGAAATCTGCTCTTTGGTATTAATCAACCATTTTATGATAAAATTTGCAAAATTTTGAAATATGTGGCCCCAGGGTCAGTGGTTCCTTTGGGATGAGGTGTACAACTGGTTATAAAGTGGAAGTGCATTTTCTCTTAATGTTACTCTGATCTACCTCTGGGTATTAAGTAAATAGAATAAGCATGCTAAGTCTATAAATTATGATAAGCAATGGTGCCTCTTTCAAAATTGTGAATTGCAAATTTCATGATCTCTGGTTTAAAACACGAACCAAATTTAATTGTTTGAAAGTTGTTGCACAATACTCAGGTGACCTATAAGGCCCGTGGGCCTCTTGTTGTTTTTCCAGTTTTAATGCCTGTGTCCGTGTATCTGAAAAATTTAAAAGAGCTTTAAATGAAAATTGACATAAAAGTATATGCATTTAAATGCAATAATTGAAGGTGGTTTACATCTGACTACATATAATAATTCAGTTGTAAAAAGAATCTAAATAATATAATTAAAGAATGCTATACTTATTGATGCTGTGGATTCAATCTAGGCTAAAGGAATGGGTCGCTAAAAAGGCAGAGCAAGAAAGAGAACGAGAGGAGAAGAGGCGGGAAAGAATGGAGAGAAGAAGAGCCGTGCCCAGTCACAAGTTTGAGGACCTGCTGTATGATCAACAGAAGGCAGCTGTGGCAGAAAACCAAGAGGATGCTCTACAGACTGGTAGGCTGTTAAATCTCGACGTACAGTCCTTACTGAAAATTAATCAATCAGGCTCCAGGGCCATAAAAACTGAGACCAGCTCACTTTAGATCTCAATCTCAGTTTTTCAATTGGGATTTATTGTAGAAAAGTGAGACTCAGATCAAAAGTGAGCTTTTTCCGGAGCCAGATATAATGCAAGAGACTTTGAATTTAAATTAATTTAAGTTTAGGGCATAAAACTGATAGTTTATTTTCATTATATATGTAGGATTGCAGCGAGTACTAAGTAAACAGAAAGCATCATGTACGATTACATCAGAGATGGAGGAGGCTGGGCCATCAGGAAGTGGACTCAAACGGAAAAGTGATGACAAGGGGGGGCCCTGTCACAAAGTCAAGAAACACAATGAATGGTAAGATACTAGGCAGATTGTCTATATAGAAAATATCCTATTGCAAAATATTTGTAAGTAATACTTTTAGCTCACCTGAGCTGAAAGCGCAAGTGAGTTTTTCTGATCACCCAATGTCCGTCCTTCGTCCGTCTAGCTGTCTGGCTGTCCGTTTGTAAACTTTTCACATTTTCAGCTTCTTCTCAAAAACCACTGGGCCAATCTTGGTACAAAGCATCCTTGGGTGAAGGGTACTATGAATTGTTAAAATGAAGGGCCAAGCACCCTTCCTAAATGAGATAATCAAGAAAAGACAAAAATAGGGTGGGGTCATTAAAAAGTCTTCTTCTCAAGTCCCACTGGACCAGGAAAGCTGAAACTTGTGTGGAAGCATCATGGGATAGTGTATATTCTAAATTTTTCAAATCATGATCCCTGGGGCTAGGGCAGGTCCACAATAGGGAATCCAAGTTTTACATTGAAATATATAAGGACAATCTTTAAAAATCTTCTTCTCAAGAACCACTGGGCCAGAAAAGCTGAAACTTATGTGGAAGCATCCAGGGGTAGTGTAGATTCTACATTCTTTAACATGATTAATTTGAGGATAGAATGCATGCATTAATATTTATTGCAGTTTGTGCAATTAATTACATTATCATATATAACATTTTTGTAAAAGTTTTCCCATTATATCACAAATATAATATTTTTATTAATATGCCCTAAAAAAACTGCCGAATCACGCTGGATACAGTTATGTTCCACCGGAAACAGTTATGTTGCCCTCCCGAACACAGTTATGTTCCCTCGAGTGCAATCATTCTGCATATTAATTATGTCGGGTTCGAAATTCACAGAGGCAGTTGCTAAGCAAACGTAAACAGTTTCACGAATTCAAAGTTAAAAAGTCGAGACAACATCTGCGATTTGTTTATTTGAATTCAGAGGAATTAGATACACATGTAATTTAATTGAGGGGAAAAATTCTTTAAATACAACAAAGGTTATCAACACAAGTGTCAGCATACTGAAAACGTTCTGCCATGAAACAGGACGGGATATTTCAGAATTATACTTAACGTACATATGTGTTCATAGTGTTCAATAAATATGTTCGATGATCGATTTGGGTTCAATGCTAAAAAATGTTATATACATGTACCATATATTACATGGCTTAATTCTCGGGCAGCAATACCAGAATATTTGCCCCTCGGTGACAGGAAAGCCCTGGAATGTTATGTCTCCCTCTGCCTGTGGCATCGGGCGACATAACACTCCAGGGCTTTCCTCTCACCTTGGGCAAATATTCTGGTATGCTGCCCTCGAAGCCATGTAATATATGTATAATTTTTTATGGGTTCATAGTGTTGTTTGATATTTTTAAAAAATTTAAAAAAAATTAACTTATACAAAGTTTAAAAAACTAGGGCAGCCATAATCCAAATGTACCAAAAAAAATAACTTTTTAAATTATTTATTACATCTCGTACCTATGCTGTTTGGTCTACACATGCTTAAAACCAAAGAAAGATGGCTACTGATTGCTTTTGGAAAAAGAAAATAGTCTGATGAACACAAAAGTGTAGTGTTTGGGAAAATGAACTATTTGTCAACTAACGCGGTTGACTTTGAGAAGTTTTCATATCTCTAGTGCACATTTATCTTTTCAGGATAGGGATTGACCTTGACAATCTAAGTGACCTTGATAGTGATGAAGAAAGTGAGCCTAAAAGTGATCAGTCTTCAGCAGATCAGAATGAGGCTAGTAATGGAGATCAAAGTGAGGCTGGTGATGAAGATCAAAGTGAGGCTAATAATGGAGATCAGAGTGAAGCTGGTAGTGGCTCAACAGAATCTGAACACACTGTGAGATTGACAACTAAAAATACACCAGACAGTGACTCTAAGGAGCAAGAAGCATCAGAATGTGAAGCAAATTTGAAAGAAATAAGGGAAAACATTTCTGATGTGGAGAACAAAACATCCTTTGAGAAATCTCAACAGGAGTGTCAAAAGAATTCTCAGGACTCCAGCACATCAGAGCCAGCCCCAGAACAGTCAGAGGAAACAGAGGTGTGTAGTCTTTACACATTATGAAAGTATTATTGTTAAGACAAATTGAAGTTTATTTTTGTAGCAAAGCCAGTCTTTTAAAAAAGTATTTCTGAGCAAAGTTATATGTACATGTATTTTTCATATTTTCTGCTTCGTTGGCAGGTTTCGTTTTAGAGAATTCATCAAACTTTTCAAATTGTTTTATGTATACACTATACAAATACGCGTACAGTTGAAATTCAGTAATGATATTTGGAATACCATTGATATGGCAAAAAGATCTGAAAATCCCAATCACATTCTTAATCTTTTCTTTCCTTGATATCTCAAATACTTGAAGTTTTTTCTTGGTTCGACCATATGGATATCTTTGTATGCAGCCTTTTTTTCCCATTTACTTATAAATTGTTACATGATTTCTGTATGACATGTTTTGTAGGATGAGAAGCCATTTGACTTTGATGACTACTGCAGTGTGGGAGACCTGGAGGTGTTAGGACTGGAGAGGTTGAAGTCTCTCCTCATGGAAAGGGGGATGAAATGTGGGGGGACCCTACAGCAGCGGGCTGAGAGGCTGTTCTCAGTCAAAGGACTGGACCCTAAGGACATTAATCCCTCACTGCTGGCCAAACCATCAAAGGGCAAGGGGAAAAAATAATAACTGACATTAATACAAGTTTATGATAATATTGGTAAAGCAACACCATAGAGCTGATTGATTTTCAAACTTACACAACAGTACATTCCTAGCTGGTATATAAATATTTAATGAAATAATTGAAAAAGTTAGCAAAGTTTGTATATGTATTTAATGAATGGGAAATTTGTATATTGTTTTTTTAAAGTAAATTTCATGTAAAATTGGTAAATTTTAAAATGATAGTTGTACATATGCTGATACAATTTTATGAGGTAATGATACAGTTGAACTTTAGTATTTCAAACAGTAGGCTTCAGTTCAGTTTTTTTAAAGGCCCCATTCAGTCTGAGATATCAATATTTGACTTTATCTTCATTTTGTGCAATGAATTTGTCATTATATCATCACTTTACATTATTTAATAAAGATTCATTTTCAAATACTACATTATTTAGTTATATCTATCTATACCCCACATTATAAAATATTTACCATTTAAAAAAAAAACCCTGGCCTAGGCCTAGGCATTAGCTGATGAACTCATTACAGTGGAAATATATACATGTATAATATGGAGATCTCTGGTGTCAGATGGTGGACAGAAGAATCAGTTTAAAGCAAAGAGAAAGACATTTTTAAATATATGAGTGCAAGTAGTTGCAATGATATATATTCTTGAGTATTTATAGAGTATTAAATGGTGGAATTTTGGAATGCAAATTTATTAAAAACTTGGACATAAAGGCCCCACTCATGGTTCATTAGTATTAAGGCAACATTAGTACATGTACATTGTATTTGTATTGATGTATGACATTTGAAGAAAATATTTTAAATAGTTTCTTAAAAACTGAGTTTAATAAACAATAAACAGTAAAGTCAAAGGTCTTGGGAAGGTCAAGGTAACAAAGTTGATGAATTCTCACCAAATAATGAGCAAAAGATTTTTTATTGTTTAAAGCCAAGTGGGCAATACTTTAGCCAAATTTCGGCAGATTTAGTAAATGAAAAAAAACAAAATTGAGAAAAGTGAGCTGGTCAAAGGAAAAGTTGAGGTCATGAATATTAATGAAGTTGAATAGCTCTCCTCAACATGTATCACCATTTAAAGTTTGATTAAACTATTGTGATTCTTCTATATAACTAGGCTAAATATAAATTTGAAGTCAAGGTCAAAGGGTCAAGGGAAAAAAATATGATGCAGTTGAATAGCTTTCACCAATAGGTATCAGACTATCAGTGCATTATGTTTGATTGGATGATGTATCAATTAAGTACTACCAACATCTGAGGTAAATATCTTGGTTGGTCCACTTCAGAACTGTTGGACCAGAAAGGCTGAAACTTTTACTCATCTTTTAGATTTTTGAAGTGTGGATTGTTAATTGTTCAAATCATGGTCCCATGGGATGTGCCACAATAAGGATTACATAGGGAAAATCTAGAAAACTCCTCTATTCAAGAGCTAATCATGTTAAAATGAAATAATTCTCTTGTACAAATCATGGTCTATGTATGTAAGTGCATGGTCAAAAAAAACAAAAAATATTTTAAAAAATGATAAATTTTTACAAAGGTATAATAAAAAACACATGTATTTCTCTACTGGAAAAAAAAAAACAACTGATGCATATGCATATAGATGTGTTTGACAGGGAAATTTTATATGACTAGCATTAACAAAAAAAAAGAAGCTGTGAAATGACTAGCTTTGAAAGAAGCTTGTCATAAATCAATCATTACTGTCTTAATTATCCAAATTAGCAAATTTCTATTTTGAGCTTCACTTTCTAATCTACATGATCTAATAGAAATGCTAGGGACCGTTTTACAAACTTGAAACTGAGACTAAAAATCAGTCGAGATATGAAACTGACATGTTCAAACTAACGTTAGTTAGTTCTTCGAAAAAGTTTAATTATATTTTGGTTTTACATTTTTAGTCGCAAGTTCTTTTGTAAAACGGAGACTCGGATTTTTCAAATTTTGAACTTTATTAAAAGTTTTACTAATAAAACATCGAAATCAATGTTTATGTTTATCATTTTACCGAAAGCGAAAGTAGACACGTGTACCTAAAAATAAAAGTGACGTTGAACGTGCATCGAAAGTAAACAAAAATGGCAACCTCCATTAGATTTTTTTGTGCAGGAGTAAATCGTGTTCTTACTCGATCTTTATGCAATCCTGCAGTTAACAGTAATAGAAAATTTAGGGTATGTTTTAGTGTAAAATTATGTAAAGTTTTATCCTGAAATGGTTCTGATTAATTGCCATATGGTACGATTGAAACGGAATTGGTTGCATAATGTTTCAGTTTTCACGACAGTGACTTCCTGCAAAGTAACAGTTTTATTTTCATGGCTTTGAGATATGAATACTGCACCTTGACTCCACAATTTAAGCCTATAGTTTCTACTTTTGTATTTTCAACTTTAGCTTGGAAGGTGGGGGGGGGGGGGGGGGTTGCATTACTGCCATTTTCAAGTGTCATCTTGCTTGCAAAGTTCGTAGATCTGTACATTTCCTATAATTTACTTCAAGAACCATACACTGTACCATCCAGAGCATATTTAGCCCGGTAGGTGGGGGTCAGCATACAAGCAGTTTGGCTATTTTATGCTAATTTACTTCACCGTAATATTGCTAGCCTGTCTGGTAGTCTCATATCGCAGCTGAGGAACCCAAATTAAACCCCGTTTGAGAGGATCCACTAACAGGGTTAAGTTACTTGTCCAAGATTACAAGGTCAGGTGATAGATTTTATCCCTAGGACCACTGAGCCTGTAACTGTCCATGGTAACCAATGTGCCATTATGGTTCTTAAAGCTCTATAACATGATTCGTTTAAAGATTCATGCTTTGAAAAGTACAGAAATATTTCAGATTGGTGAAAAAATTCCCTCGGAAGACTTGTTTGAAGATTCTCCATCAGAACCTCTGAATGCTCAGGAATTGTTCAAAGGGAAGAAAGGTGTCTTGTTTGCTGTGGTGGGGGCATTCACCCCTGGCTGTTCAGAGGTAAACTTGTCGGCAGAAATCTGGGTATCTCAGACTCCTGCAGACTTAATGTAATGAAAAAGAAAAGGATTTTCACCTCTCCATTTATTCAAGCCCTAAACATGCAGTTAAAAATATGTGGCTGGCATGTTTAACAAGTTCAAGTTAATACAGTTTTATGTTGATATCTTTTAAAAAATATATAATGAACATTAAAAATATAAGGCCAGCATAGGCCAAAAAAAAAATAGCATTACTAACTATAGCATAACAATGTCTTTTTTTAACAGAAGCACATCCCAGAGTATCTAAGTCACCATGATAAACTAAAGGTATGTATATTTTTATGTTGACAATGTAAAAATATCTTCAATATTAAAGAGGAAGACCAATTTAGCTTTATTAGTGTTGGAGGAAGACTACATGATTTGTTATGTGGTTGTTAATAACGGTAATGATATTTATCTCATACGTGTTGGGGATACAGCCCATTAGATAAACTTATGCTTTATCAATGGGTGGATGCTTTATCAATAGTACTTCTGGTTTTGACACGATCCCTCGCTTCAAGATTTTATTTTATTGAAACTTTCAATTGTGAAAAGTATTGCTCTAAGAAAATGAATGATAAAGAGCGATAATATCGTTAAAAGCAAGAAAAAGACTTGTATATGTCAAAGAAGTGTCTTATTTTATCAAGAAACCTGTATTTGCTACTTGAAGACACCCCCTCCTTTAAATCGTTTGTGGAGAAAGTAAAGCCTAGCAGTTAAGTTGTTGTATAAGATTCCTTTGACATCTTCAATAATGCTTTAATGCTTTCTTATATTATACTACGTATGCCTACCTTAATATAGGTGTAACTTACCATGGATCAACAATGAATCTACAAGTAGGCCCCTAGCTTTGCCTAACACATTTTGTACTGCCATCGTACAAAGAGTTCATTTTCATGATCCCATGGTCCTTACAACTTTCAGTCAGAAGTTTGTTTGATGTAAAGCTCCAGCAATATTATTGTCACATAATGTTTTCAAAGACGCAGATAGCAACAATTCTCAATTTTGAACACGAAGTTACATGATCTACTTTCTTTCGAGGCATGTCAACATCAACGGTGATATGTCATCAAGTTCTACGTCATCAATTTGAATTAGCAATCATTCATGTAGTTTCACAGGGGAAGTCTCAAAGTTTTGTTAAAACGAAAGTCGTATGAGATAAATAGAACATTGATAATTGTGTGATTTGATATTGGCTTTATCTAACTCGTTGAAATGGTGTATATTCGCTCAGCAAGCCTCTTGAATATACACACTATTTCAACTCATTGGATAATGCCAATATCAAATCACACAATATAGATATCCTCTATATATCTATGGAAGCCTATGATATGTTTTGTTGTGTAGCTGTTAATGTTAAATCTATTGTTTTTTATGAGGAAGGCTTTGATAGGATTTGTTGTTTTTTAGGAGGAAGGCTATGATATGACTTGTTATTTTGTAGGAGGAAGGCTATGATATTTGTTGTTTCATAGGAGGAAGGCTATGATATAATTTGTTGTTTTGTATGAGAAATGTTATGATATAATTTGTTGTTTTGTAGGAAGAATGATATGATTTGTTGTTTTGTAGGAGGAATGCTATGATATGATTTGTTATTTTGTAGGAGGAAGGCTATGATATTTGTTGTTTCATAGGAGGAAGGCTATGATATAATTTGTTGTTTTGTAGGTGCAAGGTTGTGATATGATTTATTGTTTGTAGGAGGAGAGCTATGATATGATTTGTTGTTTTGTAGGAGGAATGATATGATTTGTTGTTTTGTAGGAGGAATGATGTGATATGTTTTGTTGTTTTTGTAGGAGGAGGGGCATGATATTTATTGTTTTATAGGAAGAAGGCTATGATATGATTTGTTGTTTTGTAGGAGGAATGCTATGATATAATTTGTTGTTTTCTATGAGAAATGTTATGATATAATTTGTTGTTTTGTAGGAGGAGGGCCATGATATAATTTGTTGTTTTGTAGGAGCAAGGCTGTGATATGATTTATTGTTTTGTAGGAGGAGGGCTATGATATGATTTGTTGTTTTGTAGGAGGAATGCTATGATATGTTTTGTTGTTTTTTAGGATGAGGGCTATGATATAATTTGTTTTGTAGGAGGAGAGCTATGATATGATTTGTTGTTTTGTAGGGGAGGGTTATGATATTTATTGTTTTGTAGGAGGAATGCTGTGATATGATTTGTTGTTTTGTAGGGGGGGGGCTATGATATGATTTGTTGTTTTGTAGGAGGAATGATATGATATGATTTGTTGTTTTTGTAGGAGGAGGGGCATGATATTTATTGTTTTATAGGAAGAAGGCTATGATATGATTTGTTGTTTTGTAAGAGGAATGCTATATGATTTGTTGTTTTGTAGAAGGAAAATTATATGATTTGTTGTTTTGTAGGATGAGGGCTATGAAATGATTCTTTGTTTTGTAGGAGGAGGGCTATGATATGATTTGTTGTGTGGCTGTCAATGATCCATTTGTTATGTCAGCCTGGGCAGACAAATTAAAGACCAGAGGAAAGGTATGAATACTCTGTCATTGTTTATCATATGATAATCAGGCAGTATTTAACAATAGTATTATAATATCTGTTGTTGTAAATATGTGAATTTACAATGTGTTGATAATTATGTAAGTCTGTTGATAAATTTTGTGTCGGAATAGAAAGGGTGTCGGATTCACATTATAAAAAAAAACATGGAAAATACTATAATGGGAAAGAAATTTAGCGTCGGAATTCAAAGAGTGATGGATTGCACAGGTGTTGGATTAGACAGTTTTCACTGTATTAGTGTATCTTTTTGTAGATAAGAATGCTGGCAGATCCTCAAGGCAAATTCACAAAAGCTATGAAAATGGACCTGGATTGTACAAAGTTACTTGGAAATATCAGGTCTAAAAGGTAGAACATGATTGTATAGGTCAAAAACTGATTGGTTTGATAAAAAAAGAGCTTAAATGTGCATCAAATTAAATCAAAGCAGTGACTTTTTACAGGAAAAATCTATTTTTGACTTACTTAAGAAAAAGCAAGTGAAAGTACCGGTAAACCGAAGCTTACTGCAATTTGAAGTAACGAACATTTGTATTGCATTGTACTTGTACAATTCTCAAATACATGTACTTGAAATGTGTTAATTTAGCCATTATAATTTGATTATTTAGGTATGCTCTTGTGATAGAGGACAGTATCATTAAAAGTATCAATACAGAACCAGATCACACAGGACTGGCTTGTTTACTCTGCATCAGAAACTTTAAATCGGCTAAATCTGTGGACGCCACATGATTTTCCAAAGTAACGTGTGTGAAGTGATTAAGAACGGAATGTGTGTGCTTAGCTGAGTGTTTATATGTTGTTCAAATGGGAGAGTTTGGCTTGAATCTATAACAATGCTAACAACCTTTATTTAATTATTGGTCATCTAGATGTAAGTACACTACAGTGTGTATGTAATGTATGACAGTTTTTCTGAAAATAGTATGTGTGTAATTGTTTGTAAATCAATTTATGCTGTGTATAGTAATACATGTGTCTTTGTTTTATGAATGTAGATTTTGTAAGACAATAAAAATGTTAATTTGATCAGAGATAGAAAGACAAATTTATTTAATGAATGCATTTAATAGCTATCCAATTTATGACATGATTTTGGACAGGCAATATTTTATAAACTTGGATGCAGTTCATAACATGTATTAAATTAAAATCCACTTGTGTGTCAACTTCAAATTCTCTTTCCTGTTCCCATACTGAGGGAAGAATTTCAGTTGGTTAGGTTTCATATTAATGTAGGTTTCACATTGGTATCGCTGAGAATTGATCCCAGTGCCATCACCATGGTAGTCAGACACTCATCTCACTATATGCTATATAAGGTGATATCAATGAAGATCGAGCATTAAATAACTTCATAAAACTCTCCTCGCCTTACACTCTCTACGTATACTAGTATAAATGTATATTTACATCATGTAAAGGTGGAATACTATAAGGAGGGAAGAATGTAGAAGAAGGGTTTTACAAACCGTGGGTAGCTCAGTGGTTAGAACACCTGACAAGTGATGCAGGGGTCCCATTTTTGATACATGGTCCAGCCATATGTTTTTTCAGGCATTTCTCCTTTCCTTCTATACTAGAAAAGAAATAATTCCTTAGTACAAGTATTGTAGTCCCTTGTGAAACAAACAACGAATCAGAAGGTGGGGGACTTAAATTTACACTACTTTAAGATGCTTCCATATCAATATTACAGTTCTAAACAAGGCTTCGCTTTTCTCGAACAGAAGAGCATCTGTTGTGCCCCCAACCTCTGGGGTGTCTGAATTTTTTCAAAAATGTGTTTCTACAAAGCCTAAAGGTTGCTTCGGTATAAATATGACTAATATAATTAATGGCAGTAATTTAACACCAATTTATTTTCTTGTTCGTCAGACATCTCATGAAAAAAGTGGTACATGTAATGGGTAATTGATTAACAATAATATTATTACTTTATTGAAGGCAAATTTTTTAGGTGGAAAATGAAAAAATTTGAGTGGACATGCAATTATGATTTTTCTATTTTTTTCTGATTTGTAGAGTTAGCAAATGTAAATTAAAATAGGAAAAATAGAGTAGAATTAAAACATAAGTTAGCACATTTTCTGGGTGCTTGAAATTCAAAATTATAGTTTTGTTATAATACGAGCGCGCGGGTCCGACGAGCAAAAAATTAAATTGCTGTGGCCTCATCAGTTCAGTATTATATCAACATTTCAGATGTGCAATTGTACAAACGGTTTTTAAATTTGTTCAAAATATTTTTTTAATTGCTCAACGATTTCAAAATAATTCTAATAAAAGATGAGTCTAAAACAATTTTAAAAATCGTACAAACGTTTTTTTTTTATTTTCTGCAAAAAATCTAGCATCGGGATCGATATTCAGAAAATGATTAACATCAAAACATGGCAAGTGAAAGTAACAGTCACGGTGATGACTGTGACAGAATAAATTTAGTTAAAATTCCTCCGGAACGGATTGGACATGTAGCAGTATGTTCAAATAAATACATGTTAGTATGGGGAGGATACAATGTAAGTGTTTCACTTAATTATTGATGTGATGGAGTCAGGGAATCAAACAAACACGTACACTTATTTTACTTTTTCCACTAGTCCACATACCACATCTTACTTGTATCTGGGAAACAAATACATTTTCTTTATTCTATATATCATTATGTAGTGGTTTTTGCTATATGGACTGTTGATCCATGTTAGAATTCAAGAACATAAAAAAATCAACATATTTTCTCAATTTATACCACTGTGTCGGCACTTGATTCTATAAGTGTAATACATGTAATTATGAAAGCCGGATAGGTTCATTTTTGAAAAGAAAAAAGTATTTAATTCGTTATAACGAGTTAGTAATCTCGTTATAACGAGTGGTACATGTTATAACGAGTTGATTAACGTTATAACGATTATTAATTCGTTATAACGACTTAATTATCTCGTTATAACGAGTTTTATCTCGTTATAACGACTTAGTTATCTCGTTATAACGCGTTAATTAACTCGTTATAACGATTGCTACATTCGTTATAACGAATTAGCAAATCCGTTATAACGGTCATGGGACTATCCCGTTATAACGAAATGATAAGTTTCCCCTTTATTTCCAAATTTAAAAGCAATATGGGAATTAAAAATGGATGTAGTTTTAATGCCATTGGGCCTCTCGTACGTAACTTTAAAATTGATAAATTAATTTGCAAATTTAATTTGCGATATGGTTTGAATAATATTAATTCTGAACTATCTGGCTGTCGATAATCACATTTTGATAAGTACAGCAATCTGTATTTGAAAACATTTACATATTTATTCGGAACGTGTCAAAGGACATAAATTAAAAAATTATATTTAAAATGTAGTGTTACAAAGTTTGGCAATATAATTTTGACAACTTTCTCACGATAAAAGACACTACTTTTTAAATATGTTTTGGATGACTTATGAGCTTTCATTTAATCAATTTACATTTGCATTAATGCAACATATATTATATACACAAAAATTTTTTGAAGAAGGGGGATATGGAGACATTTCAGCAGTTAGATCATGGGATTAAAAATAGGGGTACTGCCAACACAACATAAAAACAGTCATAAGTTTCGGTATTTTTATTTTTTATCTTTTGTAAACAATACAAATCAACTGCATCGATTTATACAAAATGACTAACATCAAAACAGGAACAACCCCTCGAAAAACAAAAAAACCTAGTTTGCTGTTTTAAACAAAATCTTTATCATACACACTTTAAACAACCTTGATCGAACGGTATTATATGTACTTCCTATCATTTAGATATAAACTTTACATGTTTAATAGTTATGGGGAGGATACAATGTAAGTCGTTATAACGAGAAAAATTAACTCGTTATAACGAAATAACTAAGTCGTTATAACGAGTTAAGGGTATAAACAAACACTTCTTATTAATTTTTCGTTATAAGTCCACATACAAATCTTACTCGTTATATCTGGGCAACAAATACATTTTCTTTATTCTATATGTCATGTATGTAGTGGTTATTGCTATATGGACTGTGGATAACGTGATACTAACTCATTATAACATAAAAAAATCGTTATAACATACTTAACTCATTATATATACTAACTCGTTATAACGAGCAATTGAACTCGTTATAACGAGTTAAATTTTTAACCCATGGTGTAATACATGTACATGTAATAACACAAGATATCCAACTTTGAATTACACAGATTACCCCTATCTCATATATGTTTGTGTAGATAAATTATCGTAGAAGACAACGGTAATAAACAGTTTACCCTTGCATTTCCTCTGAAAGTCACCCGCGTGGCACAGTGGTTAGAACGTCTGCTCTAGAGTAAGGAATTAATTCTTACGTTGTTGAAGGTTTGAATCCCTCTGTTTGGACATGCATGGAGACCGGTCCTTCAGATGAGACTGTATAAACTGAGTTCTCATGTCACTGTAGGTGTTTGCATGAAAAAGATCCCTCAATGAATAATTCTCCATATGAGTGAAAAATTCTCGAGAGGGACGTTAAGCAACATACAAACAAACAAACATCATCTAAACGTGTATATTGTGCGATTATGGGCAGGGGGTACTCCACGTAATTCAGAGTTGGATACCTTGTGTTATTATTAAACTTTGGGATAAAAATTTATTACAGAATTAAATGCCAGATGTAATTTATAAGCAATTCTCTGTAACATTAAGTACCATTAGTTTAGACTTAGTTAGCACTGGCAGACCACTTACAGGTTTTTCAAAAGTTTTTTCCCATGTGATGATTAATGCTTTAGATATTTTTTCAACTATTTTAATCATGTAAATAAGAAATGAAAAGGCATAGTAATTTTGAGGAACTTTCTCAGTGTTGGTTTTGATGTAACAGTGTTATTAACATGCTCTGTGGTGAACAAAATATGTTGCTTTTAAAATTGGCAAACACAAGTTCCATTTAATCATCATGAAATGAAACTTCACACATGGACAAAATTTATGTTTTTGCATTGAATGAAAATGTGTTGATCTTTATTCTTGTATTAATAATAATATGATGAGGAACATTGTCTAAATATTTTTTGAATGACCCTCTTAAATCTTATGAAAAATAACATTGTGAGGTGGACATAAATTCAGAGGTCTTCTTTTCTTATGAAGGATGATTTTAATCCTCCCTACACAGAAAAATATCTACCAGCAAATGAATTGTGGATTTACAATACAGAATTTAAAGTTTGGTAAGTATTTAAAAAAATTGTTTATTCACAACACAAATAGATATTATATGAAATATTACATGAAATATTATATGAAATACTCATTTTTATGCCCCCCTTCGAAGAAGGGAGGGCAAATTGCTTTGCTGCTGTCTGTTGGTCTGTAGGTCCACTTAGTTTCTGTTCATTTTCTTCACAACCATTGCACATACTGAAATGAAATTTAATATACAGATTTATCAGATGAATATCTAGGTAAAGTTTTGTTTTGGGTACGATCACGCCACTTTTGACAGAGATATGCCCCTTGGACTTAGAAAAATTCCAATTATTAGCAGTTTCCGTTCATTTTCTTTGCAGAAGTTGCACATACTGAAATAAAACTTAGTATACAGATTTATCAGATAAATATCTAGGTCAAGTTTTGTTTTGGGTACGATTGCGCCATTTTGGACAGAATTATGCCCCTTGGACTTAGAAAAATTCCAATTATTTGCAGTTTCTGTTCATTTTCTTTGCAGAGATTGCACATACTGAAATGAATTTGGTATTCTGATACATGTTATAATAAAATCGGTCAAGTGAACTAGTGTTGAACTTTCATGTAACTTGAAGATTTATGTGTCCAATTAATATCTGAATTATTTTGACATATGTATTATACATGCCGTACTCGGTTATAACAAAGTCGCTGGAACCTATGAAATTTCTTCGCTATAACCCATCCATTAAAGTTTATATAGCTGGGGATCCAAGATGAATTCGCTATATCCGTGAATTCGCAATAACCGAGTTTTACTGTATGTACACTAAAACTCGGTCATAACAAAGTCCTACAAACCTTAACCCGTGAATTTACTTCTTTACCATGGGGTACTTAAGTTTTTATATTTGCTAACCAAGGGTGAAAAGAGAACAGGAGCAGGTTGTCACCCCTGGCTTGCAAGGATTTGAAGTTTTCTGATGAATTGAATTTTAATATTTTGTAAAGTTATTATATCAGAATTTGTTATGATAAAAAATAGTACAAGAACTTGTTAAGAATTTTGTAGGGAGTCCCCCCAAAAATTGCTACATTTCACTCATTTTATATACATGTATTTTGCTTTATCCTTGTTCATAGTAATTTCATACTGAACAAGTTTTACTAAATGTATCTGTAGTATTATTCCCTTGAATCCTAATCTCAGTAATCTTTTTATAGGTATTATGAGAGATGTAATGTCCATCCTGTTGCGGCCTCTGGATCCACAGTCTGTTTAGGGGATGGGTTTATGTACCTGTTTGGTGGCCATGCTCACTATGGTAACGTCAATGATCTGTATCGATTAGATCTGAGCACATTACAGTGGGAAAAAATGATGCCTCAGGAGAAACATGAAAAAATGACACCCAGTCCCCGAGACAAAGCAGTATCCTGGTACTATAGAAAAAAGTTAGTATTGTGGTGTACAAGATTAACCAAATAGTTTAGTACTTTGAGAGAAAGTTTGTGGAAGTGCAGATTATTGCATAGAAGTACTAGTACTCAAAGAACACATTTAAATGAAGCATAAAAAATAGCCGTGAAATACTTAATAAGAGAGAGTGATTGTTTAATAAATTGAAAGTTTAAGGTTCATTGACCCTCTGAGAAGAGAGATAACTCTAACATGGTTAAATTATTACTAATTGCCAAGTTAATTTTTTTTTCACATTTTGCCCTGCAATATATGTTGAAATTATGTGTATATCAGTTATAAACTGGATTTTGTTTTGGAAATGGTAAGTAATAAAGCAAAATTTAATATGAGTGAACAGATAGTTGATGAACCTAAAATAGTAAAATGAAGTATTAAATATACATATCTATAACAGGCACGTAGCATCGATTGGTGTGGGGTGGCCAGCCACTGAAATTTTTTTTTTACTTACCTGAAAAAGTTGACAAGCAAAGTAAAAAAAAAAAAAAAAAAATAAAGGAAAATTGCCAAAGTCAAAAATCCTATTTCGGGCAAACCTTTTTCACTACCAATTCCTTTCAATATCCATTTTTTAAGCTTACAATACTATATTTCCTTCATATTACTTTACTTTAGTATAAAGTGGGGGGGCCAACCAGCCTTTCAATGAACATTTTCAATAGTAAAAGTAATGTTGGCAAAAAAAGTGGGGGGGCCAGGCCACCTGGCCCCCCTGTTTGCTACGTCCCTGTATAATAAAAGTAAATTGACATTTATTATTGATATTACTCTGTGATGAAAGCTGCTCATATACAGGTATACATTTATAGAGAATAATGCATACTTTTTGCATATTTAACAGACTGAGACAACCAATAATAGCCAGACTCACATCAAAGACCCAAGGGCTAATATAGGTTAAGGGCTGATATAGGTCAAGGGCCCTTGGACTTAAATGATGAATAAAAATGCAAGTTCTTTTAAAAAATGTTACAGAAGAAACCTAGAGACTTGTTCAATTTGTTTGATATTTTAGGTTTTATACATTTGGAGGGTTTGGCGTCCCTACACAGGGATATATGGGAGATGGCAAGTCTTTCTTTCAAGATGAAATTCCAGAACAGGTATATATTGATTGTCTTCAAAAAATCTAATTGTATACCACAGGCATTTATTTACACAAATCTTTGTAAAAAAGGGTTTATTTTTAATAAGTTATTCCCCATTGAATGTTGGAGGTACACAAATCTTTGTAATAGCCCAAAGTGGGCTATGTTTATTTTTATCAGATTTGTTGTCAAATTTGTGTGTAAATATTGACTATTTTTCTTCGACTATCTGATTCTAATGTAGTTACATATGTATACTGTTTTGGACTATCTGATTCTAAAGTAGTTATAGCTGTTTTGGACTATCTGATTCTAAAGTAGTTATAGCTGTTTTGGACTACCTGATTCTAAAGTAGATATAGCTGTTTTGGAGTATCTGATTCTAATGTATTTATAGCTGTTTTAATGATTTCCTTTTATCAGAGAGGCTGGAACAATCAGCTGTGTGTTTTTGATGTGACTACAATGGAGTGGAACATTCCAGACTGCATGGCAAGTTTCTAGAATAAATCCAGATCCCGGTGCTTTTTTTGAGTCCATTTATATGAAAAGGAATACTGGCATTTATAATGAAACATTGTAAAAACTTATATCAATTTCAAAGTCTGTGGGAAAACCATCTCATGGACCAGTGTCAGAAAAGTCACTTAAGTTGCGTGGTGGATTCTAAATCATTATTCCATACTCCCTTAATGCAGATTAAAAACAGAGGAAATTGAGGGGGATTGAGGTTAAAGTCAATTACATGTATAAATAGAGATTGCTGGATGTATAAGCTTGCTATGGCTGATTTGACTGTATATGTTACAAGTAAATTGATCTTATTAGTCACTAAGAGTAAGAACAGTTGACAGTTGGGGTAGATCATAAACCCTTTGCTAGCAAAGATGCTTTATGAGTTTTGCTTCATTACAGGGACCAAAGCCCTCTGCCCGAGCTGCCCATACAGCAGTGAGGTTTGGTAACAAGGTTTACATCTTTGGAGGACGACATTTAAATCTCAGGCTTAATGACGTCCATTGCCTTGATCTGAACTCACTGTCATGGAGTGGGAGGTAAGGAGGTCAGAATCAGTTGTCTGAACTCACTGTCATAAAGTGAAAGGAAAGTAGGTCAGACTCACCTGTCAATCACTCTCATGGAGTGGAAGGTTACGTAGGTCAGACTCAACTGTCTGATATAAATACATGTGAAAGATGTGAGGTTTTGTGCCTCTGCACTGTTGTTAATTTTAGAATTTGCTCTTTCATTTGGTGTTTTGATGACTGCATTATTTACAATTTAAGGTTATTAATTGATGGCTGCCAACCCGAGGGCAGGTCCTGGCACACTGCTGTAGGTCTATCTGACAACAGAATGTTTGTGTATGGTGGCTTCACCACTGACTGCCAGCCCCTTAGTGAGTACTACTGTTTGAATTTACTAAATCTTTGATTATGGGGGCATAAAAAGAAAAGAAGTACTGGTATTATACACTGTATAATGATGGTTAATGTAAGACACAGTTCTTTTTACATGTACCGGTAGTCCATGGATTTGTTTTCTCTGCATAAATCATCAATCTAAAGTACTACATAAACATTTTGTTGTTTTATAATCATGTGGGTAACCAATTTCTTTCAGTACTACTACATGGTAACTTGTCACTAAAAATATTGTATAATATTTAAAAGGTCCTTGGAAATGCCCAAATGACATGCACATCTTAAGAGTCTGAAATGAACAAGAGGCCCATGGGCCTTATAGGTCACCTGAGCATTATGCAACAACTTTCCAGTGATTTAATTTGATTCATGTTTTAAGCCAGATGCTATGGCGTTCACAATTTTGAAAGAGGCACCATTGATCATCATAACAATACACTAAGCAGATGCTTAGTTTGTTTACTTAATACCCATAGGCAGGGTGGGGGAACAAAAAATGCATTTCAAGTAATCAGTAATATTCAACAATAATCAGTAATGTCCCTATCACACATGAACCCCTGACCCTTAGGCCTAGATCCACACATTGCACAATGTTTGGAAAGGCACCCTTGCTTTTCAAAAATATTTGATTAATACCAAGGAGCAGATCTCAAACAATTCATCCAGTTTCAGTATATAAGTACCCCCCCCCCTATGGTACCCCTGACCCTGGTGCCTTGAAATTCACAATTCTGGAAGATTAGGGTTCTTGCTCATCAAACCCACATAGGTAGTTCATCTGCTTAATACCCAAAAGCTGAGAAGAAAATTTTCAAAGATTTAATGTATTTTCACTTTATAATCAATAGAGCCCCGCCCTATCACTAGAACCCCTGACCCTAGGGCCATAAAATCAAAATTTTGGAGGAGGTATTCTTGCTCATCATAACTATGTACTTAGTTTATTTAATTCCTAGGAGCAGAAAAGAAATTTTTTCAAAGAATTCAGGTATTTTCATTATATAATCAATAGAGCCCCGCCCTAACAAACCCTGACCCTGGGGCCATAAAATTCACAATTTTGGAGGCACTCTTGCACATCATAACTATGCACTTAGTTAGTTTATTTAATACCCAGGAGCAGAGAAGATTTTCAAAGAATTCATGTATTTTCACTATATAATCTATAGAGCCCCACCCTAACACCAGAACCCCTGACCCTGGGGCCATAAAATTCAGAATTTTGGTAGAGGTACTCTTGCTCATCATAACTATGCACTTAGTTAGTTTATTTAATACCCAGGAGCAGAGAAGAAGATTTTCAAAGAATTCATGTATTTTCACTATATAATCTATAGAGCCCCGGTAACCAATTCCTAGGGCCATAAAATTCACAATTTTGGTAGAGGCACTCTTGCTCATCATAACTATGCACTTAATTAGTTTTTTTAATTCCCAGGAGCAGAGAAGAAGATTTTCAAAGAATTCATGAATTTTCACTATATAATCTATAGAGCCCCGCCCTAACACCAGAACCCCTGACCCTGGGGCCATAAAATTTACAATTTTGGTAGAGGCACTCTTGTTCATCATAACTATATACTTAGTTAGTTTATTTAATACCCAGGAGCAGAGAAGAAGATTTTCAAAGAAATAATGCATTTTCACTATAATTTAGCCCCGCCCTAGCAATAGAACCCCTGACCCCAGGGCCATGAATTTCACAATTTTGGTAGAGGACTCAATGCTGATTACAATAATGCAAACAGTTTGACTGCTTGATGTCCAGGAGTAAAGAAGAAGATTTTTAAAGATTGCATTAATTTTAGTGGTTTTTGCCCCACCCCCCAGGCCCCAGGGGGGCAGGGACCATGAAATTCACAATTTTTGTTCCCCTTCATCCATAGATGCTTTGTGCCAAATTTGGTTGAAATTGGTTCAGTGGTTGCAGAGAAGAAGCTGAAAATGTTCAAATGTTAACGGACAACGCACAACGCACGACGACGGACGAAAACAGATAGCAATAGGTCACCTGAGTTTACTCAGGTGACCTAATAAAACATTACAAATTTTAATGCATGTACATGTGTTTTCTTTTAATGGAACTTTGATAATGCCCTCAAGCTTTACCCCCCTCCCCATTTAGATGTTGGGGTCATAACCCAATATTGCACTTTTGGGAGATTTGCAGGTATTCGTTTCAGTAAAGTACATGTACAATAACATTTGGTTATGAATTTTCAAAGTCTGTATACAGTGTAACTTAAATAAGACTGGATACAATTTCTTTTCATTTTAACATGCAGGTGATTCATGGATTCTAAATATCAGCAGCCTACAGTGGACTCAGTTAACATATTTCCCTCAGACCCATTGTCGTCTCTGGCACACTGCATGTGTGACACAGGATCAAGATGTCCTGATCTACGGGGGATGTGAAAAGAACATACTGGACTATGACACTATATGTGTGAGTATCTGTTGTTTGAAAGTCACGAACATTACAGTGTGTGTACCAGTGTATGGAAGGGAATTACCTCCAAAAGTCTATTTATCTTGCTTATTCTGCCTACTTCTTTATTCTTCGTTATTATTGCAACTATATGTCACTTAATTGTTTTCATATTCATCTTTATTACATTTCACTCTGAACTTTTTTCATTCTTTATTTTGTCCTTACTTATAAGTAGGCAGAATAAGAATAAAAGCAAAATAAATAGACTGTTGGCAATAAAATTCTTCCATACCAGTATGAGCCACGTGTATTTGATTTGTTCTTTTAAATTCCATAATTTTCAAAGATCATTTTACTATCTTTTGTGTACAGGAGATTAAGAATGACATTTTAGAATTCCAGTTTGAACCATACACACTGAAAAAGTAAGTACATGTTACACATGCATTTGATTTTGTATTAAATATATTTATATGTGGAAAATTCAATTCTAGACTAGTACCAGGTACATTTTATATCATTATGTCTTCATTTATGTTTTAAACTTTTTGGATTTCAACATTTAAAACTTAAAGGTGTTGACAACTATATTGATTTTGAAAATGTAGCATAATTTTGTTTGCAGGTGTAAAATGAGCAACAACAAAAATAACTCTGTATACAATAATTTATAAACTTTCATTAAAAGAGCATAAGTTATTCACCAAATTGTGTATTTAAAAAAAAACTTTAAATTTACATTTCAGGCTGTGTATGGAATGTGTTTACAGATTGCGTGTCCGATTAGGAAGTCAGTGGGATTCCCTACCGCGACCCATTTCTGATTGGTTACATAAAAAAGAGACTCTCGACATCCAGTTACTGATGTCATCAGATTCGGACTCACATTGTTCAATAGATATTTACTAGCACATAGACTGTTTTTATGAACAAATTAACATTTTAAATGGGACATTATCATGTACAGTAAAACATGCTTATAGTGAACATACTTATAATGAGTTGATGTTTATTGTGAAGTGATTTACATTACCCTTGAGTTTAAAATATAGTGAATTTTTATACAGATATAACAAAGTATGCTTATATAATGAAACAAAATTGTCTGTCCCGTTTGCACTTCGTTATGTAACAGGAGAGGAGAAAGTGCAGTGGAGCAGACCGGGATTCGAACCCGGGCCCCCTAAAACTCAGGTCAGGTGCTCTACCAACTGAGCTATCAGCCCGGTCGAACCCGGCTGACCACCACAGTTATAAGTATGTTTTACTGTATTTGCACTATTTGTAATGTACTTGTTTAGAGACATTATATACATTTATTTATTTCTACGTTAAATCAGTGAAATATGCTTAACTCTCACAAATATCTTTTTTTAGCTGGTTTGTTTAAAAATTCATAAAATTTGTTAAATGTAAAGATTATCAGGCTCTGCACCATCCATTGATATTGTGAAACATCAAACTGTCTTGAGCAAGTCACTTTTGATGATTAATAAAAAAAAAATAAGATTATTTTTTTATCACTCAAAAGGGAATCTGTATAGTATACATGAACATGTAAAGTGTAAGTTGTTGAGAGCATATAGATTTTTAAACTGCCATCATTTCAGTCCATTCGAAATTCAGTTTGTTTTGCTCATATGTCAATATTTCATAGCGATATTTGAAAAAGAGGAGTTCATACTGATTGTTTTATGCAAATAAATGATCTTTTAATTGTATCTATATGTACTTATGACCCTGGCTAGTTTAGATCTTGAATAATGAGTTTTTGGTTCACCTCAGCCAGAGGCTCAAATGATCTTTTTTGATCAAAATTTTTCTATTGGCTGTCTTTTCACAGTTTCTTCCTCTACAGAACCATTGAGACAGTTTTAACCACACTTGGCATATAGTAGCCCTGGATAAAGGGAATTAAAGTTCATTCAACAGAAGGATATTTAACAGGAGATGTTTCTTACCTGAGGATGCTTCCACAGAAGTTTTATCTTTCCTGGTCCAGAGGTTCTTGAGAAGATTTTGAAAGATTTTCCCTGTATATTCCTTTGTAAAACTGATTTTCCGTAGTGGCCCCATCCTCAGGGGGTCATGTTTTGAACAAACTTGATTCTAATCTGCCTGAGGGTGTTTCCACACAAGTTTTATCTTTCCTGGCCCAGTGATTCTTAAGATTTTTAAAAGACATTTCCTGTGTATTTCTATGTTAAGGACGTTCGATCCTGATATTTTGAGCGTATTTTGGTCAGGTCCTTTAGTCATAAAATTCTGCATCATTTTTTAAGCTCTAACATTAAATCTGAATTCTACAATGCAAATTGAACTATATTCATTGAAAAAACCCCGATTAAATTCCATTCAAGTAGAATTAAGCTGGGGACTATATTTTGTGGCGGAAGGTTTTTTAGACGAAAATGATCAGTTTTTTTCCATTTTGAACTATAACAGTACTGTTAAATTTGGATTCCTATTTTTCCATGCTGGTTGCACACAAAAGTTGTTTTTGGCAGTGAATTGTGTTATGCTGGTTCTGAAATATCTATTTAATTATTTCTTATGAATTCTATCAACAAAGTTTGACAAATATAGTAAATGTATTCTGAAAATCCGGGGAAAAATTAAGCCAATTTTAACGTAAAATTGACAATTTTTTAGTAATATCTAAAAATTTACATCATATACCCCCACTTTTGATATTCTTTTCTTAATATTCAAGATAACTTTGACCTATTTGCTTAAAATCAGAAAAAGTTTAAGACTTTAAAATAATTTTCTTGCTTATTAGATTTTAAATACCCAAAAAATCACATTTTATTAGTGCAGAAAGGTCAAATAATTGATTATGCGAAGTAATTTGAAACTTTTTCTTAGTCACAATTTTAAAGTGTCTTTTTTAAAATAAACTTAGAGTTCATTTTGTTTCATGCTTTAATTGGATAGAAATATTGGCGGGAAAACGTCGAAGATGTCATTTTTAATTAATACACAAATTTCAGTGCAAAAAGGTCAAATTAAATGTACTGTAGCGCCAAAAGAAGCATATTGACCCCCATTTTTTGATTTGAATTTTAATTAAGCTATGTATGAAGAAACTAAAAATATACTTGGCAGAAAAAGTTTAAGACTTTAAATATCAGGATCGAACGTCGTTAACTTGAATGTACAATACCTGAGAATGCTTCCATATGAGTTTCATCTTTCCTGGCCCAGTGGTTCTTGAGAAGAAAATTTAAATGATGTCATTAATTTTTCACTAATTCATAATTATCTCCCTTTGGAAGAGGGCATGACCCTTCATTTGAACAGATTTGAATCCCCTTCACCTAACGATACTTTATGGCAAATATTGTTGAAATTGGTCCAGTTGTTCTTATTAAGAAGAAGATGAAAATGTGAAAAGTCTACTACGACAGACAACAGACAAAGTTTGATCAGAAAAGCTCACTTGAGCCTTCGGTTCAGGTAAGCTAAAAAAAGGGGGGGGGGGGGTAGTGTCCAAACGTGAAAATCCTATTTCGTGGTGGTGGGTGGGGGTTCGAACTTCCAACTTCTTTCAACAAGAAGTGGGATGTCCCGGGCCAGACTTTGAATGTACATTTTCTAAAATATTATGTCCCCCGATACTACGTGCCTGATATTCGTACAAAATGATATGGAAACAATCACAGGATGTGTGGATTCAAAGTATTTATTACACACTTCGTAATAAATACAGGTTTTTTGCATATGCGATATGGCTGACGTCACAATAGCCGTATCAACCCTGCAGGGCTGATATGGATTTGCGGGGCTGATATCCGTATCAGCCCTGCAAATCCATATCAGCCCTGCAGGGCTGATACGGCTATTGTGACGTCAATATTACACCCTTAGTAAATTAAACCACAATAACAGTATTTGTGATCATACACAATTTTTGGTGGGTTCATATTCTCTTAATTTTAACTTTTTGAAAATAAGGTTAATCTTTATTTACAAATACATGTAATACTATAGAATATTTTCAAATTACGGATCAAGTGCATTGAAGTAGAAGTATAAACAAATCCAAATCTTATGAGACATTAGACTATGTACATGTATGTACGAAGTCCATGCATGATTATTTACTTATTTTCTTCTCAACTGAATGTGTTCTGTATTTTATTACTAAGTATGTAATAAATATAATAAAACATACCCTTTTCCACATTACATCCTGTATCAGCCCTCGACCAATATCAGCCCTCGGGCCTTCGGCCCTCTGGCTGATATTGGTGTCTCGGGCTGATACAGGATGTGATATGGAAAAGGGTATGTATTATTCTCTATTTATTACACACTTAGTAATAAATACAGGTTTTTTGCATATGCGATATGGCTGACGTCACAATAGCCGTATCAGCCCTGCAGGCCCTGCAGGGCTGATACGGCTATTGTGACGTCAAAATCACACAAAAACAGTACTTGTGATCATACACAATTTTTGGTAGGTTCATATTCTCTTAATCTTAACTTTTTGAAAATAAGGTTATCTTAATTTACAAAAACATGTAATAGATTATTTTCAAATTACGGATCGAGTGCATTGAAATAGAAGTAGAAACAAAGTCGGAAACCCAAATCGTATGAGCGATAGACCATATACATGTATGTAAGAAGTCCATGCATAATTATTTACTTATTTTCTTCTCAACCTAATGCATGCTGTATTTTATTACTAAGTATGTAATAAACATATTAATACATACCCTTTTCCATATCACATCCTGTATCAGCCCTCGACCAATATCAGCCCTCGGGCCTTCGGCCCTCTGGCTGATATTGGTGTCTCGGGCTGATACAGGATGTGATATGGAAAAGGGTCTGTATTATTCTCTATGCAATGACCCTTTGGGACTAGGATAAGACAATCGTGTGTGGTAATGAAGGCTTTGTATAAATAATAATAGATTTCTTTAATACAAAGCCTTAATTCTGAAAAAAAAACAGGTTAAATCATCATGTGTAAACAAGCTAATTCGGAGAATTTATGTTTCATAAAAGAGAGGAGAATGCTCAGATTGGGGGGTCAACCCCCAGCCCCTCCCCGGATATGCAGAATTATTAAATGTATGTACTGAAGTAAATAAAGGACACTCGGGGCCATAGGTAGTTATGGTATAAATATTAAAAGCTTCTTCAGATTTCGCCCGGAAATGAAAGGTTTACGCACACCCATGTAATTCTGTAAATGACGTATGATAAGTATATATAGGTCTACCCCTCTATACTATAGATAATTTATAGTATAGAGGGTTAGATCTATATATACTTATCATACGTCATTCACAGAATTACATGGGGAGCGCCTATGGCACAGATAGAAAATAGGAATTAACGACCTTGCTGTTTGACCTCAGAATCAATAGGGGTCTTTCTTATGCCACAAAAAATCGTAGTATAAAGTTTCATTGCAAAAGGTCAAAGGCTTTAAGAGCTATCGCACGGAAACGAACGGGTTAATACATGTAATATAGGCGGCATAGTCTTTTGAGTTTATAAGACCTTGAACTTTGATCTTTTGGCTCAAAATCAAGAGGAGTCATACTTAGGCCATGAAGAGTTGTGTAAAGTTTCAGTGAAAAAGCTTGAAAGGTTTTCGAGATATCGCGTGGAAACCAAAGTGTTCCAGACAGACAGAACTACAGACGGACGGACGGACGAATGGACAGACCGAAATTAATATCCCCCTCTTTCAGTGGGGGACAAAGTATGAAGTATATGTATATAAAAAGTAATACCATGAACAATTTTGTTTTGCAGCAAATACATGTATGTACAGATTCTATAAATGATTACGAATGATTCTTTGAATTCTTGCATAGAATTGTTTTGTTCATTTCAATAACATACATGTATTTGAGTCCATTCTCGCAAATCCAGGCTTGTTCCGTGATCGGAAGGTTGCGAGTTCGAATCTCGGCTGTAACTGACCCAAGTCGATAAAAAATGGGTAGCAACTGTTCCTCCGTCACAGTTATGCGGTTGGCATTTTGAAATGGAAGTTGCAGATCCTTTGGATGCAGGCGCGTAGTATCGTTTTTGAAAGGGGGGGGGGGCAGCCAGAGAATTTTTTTTTTACTTACCTGAAAAAGTTGACAAGCAAAAAAAAGGGGGGGAAAGAAGTTGCCCAAAGTCGAAAATCCTATTTCAGGGGGGGGGGGGGGGGGGTGAGGTAAACTTTTTCTCAGTGTCAACTACTTTCATTACCAATTCTAATACTACATTTTCGGTACATCACTAAAAGTGGGGAGGCCAACCAGGTTTTCAATTAACTTTTCCTATAGTATAAGTAAGGTTGGTGAAAAAAAAGTGGGGGGGGGGGCAGGCCCCCATGTTGCTACGCCCCTGGGATTAGACCATAAAAACCAAGGCCCCGTGTCACGACAGACATTGGCGTGTTTAAGATCCCTCACTGCTCAATGGCCATGAGTGCCAAGTATGTAGGTCAATATTTGGAGTCTTCATCGGTATAATATAGTGACATTTGTATAAGTCTGTATGAATGAATAAAAAAGTCTTGAATGGGACGTAAAACATTCAATCAACCCATCAATCGCAAGTTAACTACTAGTACGTTTTCCAGGCTTGTAAAATATCAAAATCTTGATTAAAAAAAGGGGGGCTAGGAAAACGTAAAATATATCGGACTACAAGTGCCACAGTGGTATCCGGCAACATAGAAACAGGTAGATGGAAATATCGTTTCCCATAGGCCCATTCCTAGTAACAATGTTGAGTTTATGTCAATTGGTTTAGAGGAAAGTCCTATCTTTATATAAACCAGGCACATAGCAACAGTGGGGGCCTGCCCCCCCCCCACACTTTTTTTTCCAGACATAACCTTTACTATTGAAAATGTTCATTGAAAGGCTGCCCCCCCCCACTTTTGGCTAAATAGAGTAATGTAGTAATTATATGAAGAATGGAAGTAGAAAAAAGTTGGCCCCTACACCCCCCACCCCCCGAAATAGGATTTTTTTTGCCTGTCAACTTTTTTTCAGGTTAGCGAAATTTTTTTTTCTCTCTGCCCCCCACCCCCCCCCCTTTCAAAAAAGTTTCTACGTCACTGTAAGTAAGGTAAAAAAAACAAATAGAAAGATTTCTTTGATTTCAGTTAATCTAAACTTATCAAAAATACGCCATTATCACGCATTCTCAATTTATAGTCTCAATTCGCTTTAAATAATGTACCACGTTTTAAGTAATATAATATTTCAAATAAATTTTATTTTCTGCCACTCATATGAACCATTGTTGGTTGTTGATTAAAATGCAACAATTGTTTGTTGTAGTTTGAATGATTGTCTTAGGAGAAAATCACAGTTTATAGCAGAAATCGATATTTACGTTACTGTCGCCGATCATCGTGTAGTTTTTATTTTAAACCAAAAAGAAGTTTTAAATCATTTACATATCTTTTTCTTAGTAAGATTGTCCTACATTTGAGTTATATTTTCAGAATATCACACTCTTCACACATATGCGTGTCACAAATTTTTAAAAGTTTTAATATATTTATCAAATTTTGATGTCACCGCAGAATTATTACTTTTCTATTTGGAAATTCAAAAGGATTGGAAGGATTGATAAACTGACTCAATAGGACTAAGTTGTAACTTTTTAACATCATGAACACCCTTTCTATTGCATGGAATGGTAAAAAGGACACTCTTTATCTGTATTTATGAACAATAGCCCCCCTTTTCTTACAAGTCCAATGGTTAAAAAATTCAACGATATTTACGTGTTAGTATTTATTCACAAATTAAGTAAGAGAACTACACTGCTCCCTATGGGTCAAATTGCCTTACACTCAAGCACTAGAATATGCTTTAATTAACAGTGGAATAATTGAACAATGGCATTAAAAGTTACGATAAATCTCAGAAAGATATTTACGTTACCGATATTTACATTACCCATATTTACGTTACCATGTTTTAAAGTAAATAAGTATTAATTTCCAATGCTGTTTGAACAGATTTGCGAGTGAATCTTTATGATGTAAATACTAAGAACATGAAGAAATATACACTGTTTCTTAAAATGTCATTTTTTCTGTAATAAGAGTGCAGAAATGCAAACTGAAGTGCACATGCAAAGGTGAACATTTTTCACTCAATATCTTGTGCATCCGTGTGATTTGAAAATTGAATTGACATAATATTATTCACAAGTAGAATTGTGGTTTAATGATTGAATCTTTCCATTTTGAGCAATTGGTTAATATTGCATAGTTTCAAGTGTAATGCACGTTATCATTCGGAACGTAAATCTGAAACAAAACTTTCTTCAAGTCTGTATTTTGCTGTTTGTTTGAAATGATAGTGTATCGTCAACTTAAATAAATGGTTATATACACCTGAATTGTATACCAAGCTAAAAATTTTGAAGAAAAAAATATCATTTTTGTAGGAAATATAATTCCAGAAAATAGGCGCTGCGTTGCATGCAGTGGGGGGGGGGGGGGTATTCTACATCGGGTAAAAATAGAGGGTGTTGGGTGTCAAGAAACTGGTTGAAATTGAATCCATTTCCATTTTTGTTGCTTTGCAAGAAATACAAATATTAACATGTATAAAATTGTGCACCTAATTTTCCCATTGGAATTTTTGCTTAGACATATAACGTACGCGTCTATGTTTTAATGGTACTGAAAATTCAATTTACGTTATATGAACATAGAATGTATATTGCTCTATAGAGCACATGTGATATGCAACTTAATTATTGACAAACCTTTTAAGGGTGGTGGGGGATCTTTGTTTAATTTTTGAGATTTGACGATAAAGTTTTAACAAACAATTAAACATTTCAGACATGTAGCAACAGAAGGGGGGGGGAGCAGCCCCCCCCCCCACTTTTTTCTCCAACCTTACTTCAACTATAGTAAATGTTCAGTGAAAAGCTAATTGCCCCCCTCCCCCACTAATAGTGATGTCCGGAAAATGAAGTGTAATAATTGGTACTGAAAGTAGTTGGCATTGGAAAAAGTTCGCCTCCCCTCCCCCTCTAGGATTTTCGACTTTGTGCAAGTTTTCTCACCCCCCCTTTTTTTTTGCCTTGTCAACTTTTCAGGTAAGTAAAAAAATTCTCTGGCTGCCCCCCCCCCTTCAAAAAACGATGCTACGTGGCTGCCTTTGAAATAATCAACAGATAAAATGGTGGAAGGGGGGGGGAGGGTTATGAATTACATGAGTCCTCTATAGATAAATCATAACTTGAATTTTCAATTCAACCCTTTGTAAAGAGCGTATATATAGATAAGAAAATTCATAAAATTCAATAATTTGAAATAATATAATCATTTTTTCCCCGAATATACTTTTATTTTTGTATGATATCTATGTGCGATATTTACGTGATATTTAACAAACACTTCGTAATCAGGTAATGGCGAAATACTTAACCTTCTTATATTCTAAATAATGTGCGTTTTTTCTGAGCAGATTAATAAAGAATCAATTACTGTAGCATTTTAGGGAATATTGTCATTATTAAGCTTATCTTCGGATGTGATAAAACTTGTTAAAATAAAAGGAAAATAATTTCATTTAAATGAAAATTATATCTGTTTTATTTTTACTAATAATTGAATCAAAGATTCTACACCCCTTTTACAAATATGCTTAAACGGTTTCATAAATGATTATAGTTAACAAAATTTGATGTGTATTATATTGATTTTGTATTTAAAAAAAAATATTTCGTTTCCAAATATGGCTTTTCAACATCACGTAAATATCTTGGTGTAAAATTAGCCCTCCAACCGCTTTTATTTCGAAGGAGGCCAACAAATCACAGCATAAAGTATGTAAATCAAATTGTGATTTTTAATAACTATACACTTTCATGTTTCAAATGACGTATAAAAGTGTTAATTTCAGTTCACTAAATTTTTTGACTTTTCCCAAGATCGAATTGGTACTATAAATTGAGAATGCGTGTTATATGACTTTAACAACTTTCAAATTTAAGCCCATAAAATTCAGGATCATGATCAGGTGACCGTAAAGGCCCGTAGGCCTCTTCCTATCGAGTCAATCCGGAAACATTTTATTTTTAGTATGTGTGTTGTTATTTCCGGTGACTTGTCGACGTTGACAGGCACCTTGGATCGCTGGAAAATCTCTTGTTATTTAGTTGAATGCACGTTCATACAAATCTCATACTTCAGTCACTGGGAAAGATAAATTGCGGATATTTGGGAACAGTTTTCGGGAATCATTAATAATGGCTGTGAAAACGATAGCAGTGTTTTCTTCCCTTGTGATCGTCTTTGCGTATTTTGCAAAATTATACTTAGATAGAAGTTCGGCAGGTGCGGAGAGAATGAGCCATATTTTGTCAGGCCTGCTGAGAGCAGAAAAGAAAATAGATGCTCCAAGAACCCGTGTAGCACTGGGCTTTGGTGGCTGTGAAGACTTGATTGTAGATGGAATGTCTTTTATAAACAAGTTTAATTTAGAAGCGCCTGGAAAACCGAAACATCACGACTCCGTTGGGACAAAAGAAGAGCTTTCTGAGTTGTTTGGTTACTTTTTCCAGCATGGGGCTGCTGCAGAGTATGTCATCATTTATGAAAATTTATCAATGCATAGATCCAACACATAGCGCATAAATAGGTCTATCATTAAAATGGACCTTAGTTTTGCGATGGAATTCGATCCATGCATTGGCAATGTAGCAGTATAAACAGGGGTGATACGTTGAAGCTCTAACTCAGTGCATCTACTGTAAAGAATACAGAAAATTACAGAAAATTAACAAATCTCAACATGGAGTGTAAATTTGAAAAGAGAAAAATTATGTGTTGACAAAATGATCGAGTTGAATTTTTGTTTCTAGATGCATTATTTTTTAGTTTAAAAGGCATATAATGTACAATCTCAAATATGTTTGATTATAGGATAAGCCCTCTGCACAGCTAGACTACCTCCCATATACTCAGTACTTCCGATGCAGCAAAAAATTACAGAATGGCTCCAAAATGATTTTGAATACAAAAGAATTTGCACTAAAAATAACATTTACGTTTACATTTGGAATTCTCTGGATTGTTCTTGGTAAATGCACTGAGTACGAATTATCGTCCGTGTTTATTTTGCTACATAGTGAATACACAGAACAAATTCCATCATTAAACTGGGTCCGTAGGACATTTATCATTTTAACAATAGAACATTCTATGTAAGGTTAACTGACGTAACTCATTGTTATCCTTTTATGATATTACCTGATATACAAACTCAGGGGCTGTATTTTACAAATTAAATCAGTATGTTCATTATGTTTTGAATTCTATGATGGCATCCCCTACCATGGCAAAATTTGCCAATATAGGAATTGTACATAATTGTACTTAATAGTTTGAAGGTTTAAAATACATGTACAAGTTAGTTACAAGCAATAATGAAAGAAGACTGAATATTAATGCTAACAAAGAGACATGGCACTCATACCATGGCAATACAGAATACAGAAGAAAAATTTCATTGATAGAATATGAACTGAGTTTTTTGACAAGTTCTATTAGAAAAATCTTTGCCTTTTGTACACTGTACTACATCTGTAATTGGTCTAAAAAGTTTACACGTGTATAAATTGTGTTTATAGGAGATTTGTCAGCAACAACACACTGTTTAAGGAGCTGACTGATGCAGCCTTTTCTATGGCTGATCACAAGTCCATCTTGGGAGGAAACGCACCAGTGATGGCCAGGAGAATGGCAAACGAGGGGGCGGAGGTGCTCCTAGGGGCGAGGTTTACTAAGGAACTTAGACAAACTCTGCCTGACACAGTTAAAGGTCTGAATACCATTCATCACTCTTCTCTTTATTTTTTTTTTAATTTAGAGGAATGAGGCCATAATACATTAAATTTAAGAGATGTTGTTTTAGAAATTCTCATAATTTCGAAATGTCAATTTTATTTTCAGTCGTGGGAGAAGATTTAGATGTTAATGATATCCATTTGCTATTGGAGTATAAATCTGGAGACAAGTGGGGCAAGTTTATCTCACCAAGGGCCAACAGGTAGTCAGTTGTATAAAGAATACTATAATATTCTTGATATATTATACAATTATTGCTTTATTTTTAGCCCAGTATGATGGTTCAGCCACCTGAGGAGTACAATATTCACTGAGCCTGAAGGGTGAGGTGAATATTGTACTTCAAAGGTGGCTAAATCATCATATTGACTGAAAAATCAATGTGGAGAAAATAAATCTTTATAGTCACCTTGAGGTTCTCTTGCAGATCAATATGACATGATAGTATTTTTTTTCTACATTGTTGGATCTTAGCCAATCAGAAAGAAAGAATTTATTCAATCATAAAGTCCTTATCTTTATAAAATAAATATATAAATAAATATCACAACATAATTATATAGTCCTTATCCTTATACAAAATATTGTATAAATATCACAACATCCTTTTGTTTTTCCTGAATAACGAACATTGAAAGCATAGATAAAATGTATAAATTCTTAAAAATACACATCTATGTCAGCATTCAAAACTATTCTTCAAAATGTTTTAAAACTTCAATTGTAGATTGATTGTACACAGCGATGAAAGCAACCCTTTTATAGAAACCTTAGAAGGACTGGAGGCGGAGATCAAGACGTTCAAACCAGCGGCTTTAGTTGTGGGAGGCTTGCAGATGCTGGATAATTTTCCTTTCGAAGAAGGTGAACATTTTTCACAATTCCCTTAAAAATTTTCAGATGACATGGATATATTTACTGGTAAAGTTGTCAATAGAGGGAAAAAAAGAAGAAATTAAAAAATAAAATTATTCAGAGACATACAGTATCATCCCATCTGAAAAAAGAGAAAAAAAACGTGTTAATGTTGATGGCATGTACATCAAACTATTTGCAACATTTGCTTATCTGTCCAAATGGATCTTATGAAGTTTTTTTTTAATTTAAGGACAGATGATACAAACAAAATCTGAATGCCTGGATTGGTATATACTTTTTGACCTAATTTCATTGCAAATGATGCAGATAATAAATTTCTAGAATATAAAGAAATTGTAAACCTTCTGTGACGTTCCAAATTCTTCCCTTCTGAAGCCATCCTTATTATTCTATACAAATATTTTTCCCTCAAATTCCATTTTTGTGCAACTTTGAATAAAAACTTAAAAACTACGCAGTGAAACTTATTCATGTTATTCATTAGATCTAAAACATGTCCCAAGTTGTTATTTTCAAAATTTTTGACAAAAAATTGTTTGTATCATCTTTCCTTAACCCAAAGTTTTACAAGGGAATGTTTAGGAAAATCCCTCTCTCAAGGGCTACATGTCTGACATTTAATATTCAAGCATCTATATGAACTGTGCACATTGTCTTATTTGACAAGAATTAAAAGGTTTTGAATATTTCCTACAGGAACAAAGGCTATTTGAGTCTTTCAACCAGATTTCATTGTTACAAGTTTCAACTATTATCAGTATAATTACATTTTGTTGAAAGATTTAATTGACATACCGGCAGTTTTTAAATTGCAGGATCAAGGTTAAAAAGAATAACCAAACTAAAGAATTTGTTAGCATCAACACCAAGAAAAACAAGTATCCATTTTGAGTTGGCATCATTTACAGATGAAGAATTAATGAGAGAAATCAAAGACAATGTAGTTCTGTACTCAGATAGTCTGGGTATGAATGAGCAGGAGTTACCTAACTTGGTTAGTATTCTCACAAAGGGGAAAGTGACATTAGTGGCTGATGCCTATCCTAGAATTGCCCCAGTACTAGACCAAATGAGACAGGTTTATGATATTCTGAGTAAAACGGAGGAGGTAGACGGAAGAAGAAAAGTCTCGAGGATTCATGTCCACACACTGGCGTATCAAGCAATATTGACAAAGAAGGGAAGCCAGTGGAAAAAAACAATGCATGCCACAGCCAAAGCCTCTCTGACAGCTTTTAGACACGTCTGTAATTCTAACTACATTGACACAGAGAAGGCACGGCTCATCATGGATGATTCATTTTCCTCCAGTACATTACAGTCTGCTCAGCGAATACCACTGGAGGAGAACCGCCCAGTGTCATGCTGGGAGGAAAGAGATTATCAGATTTGTGTGGCACCTGTTCTGGTGTGTACCAAGGTGGTGCAGACAGGAGGAGGTGGAGACAACATTTCATCGGCTGGTTTACTGGTACAGGTGGAATGATTCTAATTGTGCTATGTGGAGAGGTGGAAGAAGAATTGAAATTCCAGGTGATTGTTTGAGTGCTGATACTTGTATTTATTCTTATTTACATTCTAGAATTTTAAAAAATATAACAAATTGCATTTGAATCTGCCCAAAAATTTGATAGTCATGAAAAATAACAAAGAATCACAAGGTGCATTTGTTGTAAAAATATGTATAGGTAATAAAATGAAGGCTGATAGGTGTGGAAAGGTTGCTTTTGTTTGATTCATTGAATGTTGGATTTATGATGTTGTTATGATAATATGAAGAATTTCATCTATCTAAATTGGAATCCATTAATTGTATTAACTCTACAGAGATATAAATATCTATATATTTTGTGTTTGTGAAAGTCTATGTGGTATGCTAGAAAATTTTTCAATAGTTGATGTTGTCATTATTTTTTAAGGAGATTGAATTCATTCACTTAAAGTGATTATAAACTGAGGGACCATGAAATTTAATGATTTTTTTTAAAATTCATTCTTGTGTTGGAGAACCCTTGTGATTGTTATGAACTTTCCTTGATATTCTTGTTGAGGAATTGTTATTCTATGATCTCAAATCTATCATTCTTCAGACTTAGAGGAAATTTATGCAATGTTCAGAGATAAAAATTACAATTTACAGACATTCCTGAAAGTCTTGTTTTTATTAGCTGTCATCATAATTATTATCTTATATAGAGTTTCCTCATGCTCATATTGCTGTATATTTTGATATTTTCATTTGAATTGTTTTCAGCATTTCGGTCAAGAAACTGTGTGAATTAATTTTCAGAATTCTGAAACAAAAGCTTAATAAATTGCTAGCTGCCAGCAGCACTAGGTTTATTTAATATTTAATTATTTTTTGCTTATGGTTGTAAAAGAGGAGTTGTCCACTTAAGTTTATGTAGTAGCTTTGTACTTTTGTTAAATATAAACATACAATATATTGTTTATTTTCATAGTGTAAAACAAAGCATTTCAAATTAACACTTTGTGTATTTATTATGAATAACACCTCTGCTCTTAAAAATCCTGGAACGTTTTCCCCCGAACAGATTGCAGTTTTTATCTTATGTGGAAATCACAGGTGCTTGATGTTTTTAACATTTCTTTTCATACATGTAACTGAAAAAACCCCAAATACTACAATTATTAGGTTAAATACGTCAAGCGCCTGTGATATAAAGCCAATATTGCAATAAACTGCTATAGCAATACATGTATCTTGTTTATAAGAGGTCATGATAGAGAAGAAAATCTAGTTGTAATATTTTATATGACGATCGAGGTTTTGGCCCAGAATTTTCTGTGTCCACCAATATACAGAAGAGCTCTGGAAACTTAACCTTGTTAGCAGCATCAATTAAGTTATTTAGCTATAAGAAGGGATCATTTTTATCTTTATTAATTTTTTTTGTATTCTTCAACATTACTTATGGATCAACTCTTCTTTATTCTGTCTATCTCATATGTGAAGCTTAATTAATCTACTTATTAAGAAAGACATATTTATATAGCATCAAAATATTTATATAACATCAAAATATATTCAATTGCCAATTATTTTGATTCTCTAGTTCATAATGTTTTGTTCATGATTTTATCTTTCACTAGTTAATGTAGTAGTTTGCTGTGTATACTTAGTAGATTTATATCATAAGACAATGATTGTACGTGTATGTCAACATCTGTGATAATTATTCTGAACTCTTGTCTCAGTCATACAACGTGATATACATACCAGTGACCATTGGATGAACATGTATAGTTTTTTTTTACATGCTGTATGATTTAAAAGGCAAGTTATAGGAGTATAATATCTTATTTCAATCTTACAGGCACAATCCTTATGGCAATGGAAGTTTTCTTGTAGTTGAAAAGAATGAATCCATGTGTCCTTTTACTATTATATCATATTGATCCTATTATATCCTAATTCACAATAGTTGTTGATATAATCAATATTTTTGTGTTCTGTATCTTTGATATAAAAAAATACATATACATGTATATTATTATAGAAAAATAAATCTTTAAGAAGTTTTTTGCATTGTAAATAATTGATTTTGAATCTTTTTAAAAAATAATTGTTTTATTCAGTTTAAAAGTACACATGTTTCAAAGTAACAACAATAGCAAATATTAAAGTTTTAGCAAGGAATAGATAAAAAAGTCTTCCAAAAAGTTTTTTTCTCAAGAACTGCAGAACCATGATTGGTGATATTAATATGAAAGCATCCTCAGGTATTGTAAATTCAAGTCTGTTCATATCATGACCCCATGGGGTAGGATGGGGCCATAATGGGCAATCATATTTTTACATAGACATATATTGGAAAAATATTTAAATTCTTCTTTTCAAAAAACAGCAAAGCCATTATTAATATGGAAGCATCCTTAGGAAGTGTTGATTCAACTCTGTTCAAATTATGACCCTTGGGGGTAAGGTGGGGCTATAATGGACAATCAAAGTTTTGCATAGAAATATATAGGTAAAATCTTTAAAAATATTCTCAAGAACAGCAAAGCCATGATTGGTGATATTTATGTGGAAGCATCCTCAGGAAGTAGATTGTTCAAATCAGAACTCTTGGGGGTAGGATGGGTACACAATGTGGGATCAATTTTTACATAGGAACATATACTAAAACATATACATGTATCTTTAAAAAAATTTCTGGAGAACAACAAATCCATGATAAGTGATTTTCTATATGGAACTAATGAAAGCATCTCCAGGTGGTTTTGATTCAGGTTTGTTCAAATCATGACCCTTGGGGTTAGGGTGCGGTCACAACTAGGGATCAAAACTTTACAGAGGAATATATAGGAAAAAATCTTCTTCCCCATAACAGAAAAAATTCAGCTATGTTTATTCAAATTGACATGTAAGCCTCTGCATATAGTGAAGACTCAATTTTTATGCCCGTTTGAAGAAGGGAGGGCCTATTGCTTTGCTGCTGCCTGTCGGTCGATCTTTTAATCCACCATCAGTTTCCGTTTATTTCCTTTGCAGAGATTGCATATATTGAAATGAAATTTGGTATACAGATTTATCACAAAAATATCTAGCTAAGTTAAGTTTTGGATATGATTGGGCCATTTTGGACACAGTTATGTACATTGAACTTAGAAATATACCAATAATTTGCAGTTTCCTTTCATTTTCTTCGCAGAAGTTGAACATATTGAAATGAAATTTGATATACAGATTCATCATAAGAATATCAAGGTCAAGTTCTGTTTGGTTACGATCAGCCCATTTTGGACAGAGTTATGCCCCCTTGACTTAGAACCATTCCAATGATTTGCAGTTTCTGTTCATTAGAGGTTGCACATATTGAAATGAAATTCAATATACAGATTAATTTGTAATAAAAATAAGGCCAAGTTCTGTATTTGGTATGATTAAGCCATTTTTGACAGAGATATATATCCCTCAGACTTAGTAAAAATCAATTTATTGGGAGAGGAGGACATAAGTGCATGTTGTACGAACATCTCTTTCAAATCTCGACCTGGGAGGGGGGCGCAATTGGAGATTTTTTTTTTTACAAAGAAATATGTAGGAAAAAAGCTTTTAAAAATCTTCTTTTCTCAAGAAGTTATACTTGGTATACATGTATCCTCAAGTACTATTAAAACCAAGCCCACTCCCCCACTTCAACTAAACTTTTCAATGCTGAGCTGATGTGTTTTTACCTAACCCATGTCTCAGGTGAGTGATGTGGCCCATGGGCCTCTTGTTTTTGGTTGTCCCATGAATCCATGAAAACAGTACTTGTGATCATACACAATTTTTGGTGGGTTCATATTCTCTTAATTTTAACTTTTTGAAAATAAGGTTAATCTTAATTTACAAATACATGTAATAGATTATTTTCAAATTTCGGATCGAGTGCATTAGAAGTAGAAAAAACCCAAATTGTAAGAAACAATAGATCATGTACATGTACATATATGTAAGAAGTCATGCATGATTATTTACTTACCCTTACAGAAAAAACTAATAGAAACTTATAAGTGTTTTATAATCCACTTATTAGCAATTTATAAGTCACTTATAAATTTTGAAATTCACTTATAAGTGTACTATAAGTCAAAGTAAGTATAAGTGAGGAACGGATTTCGTTAATGCTTCACTTATAAGTAAAGATGAGCTACTTATCAGTGAATATTTCACTTATACCTCACTTATAAGTGAAGATTAGTATGGTTTGAGCAAGTATAAGTGTGGACTTAGAATTTTTACCCTATACTAGACTTCTCTCAAGGAGCACTATGGGTATTCAAGGTAGCCAATCAGAAAGTTTGTCTCTGCAGAGATCAGCAACAAGAATTTGAAACCAAGTTTGTGTCTGTGAAAGAATGTTGGAGATTTTTGATTTATTTTCAGTATGCCTTCACATCAGGTACAACAAGTAGGTTCTATTTACATCATCTCTCTATTTTAACTTCCTTTGCCTGAAATTTTGAATCAATTGACTCAGTTGCTTTCAGATTTCATAAATTTGAAGATGCCTCAAGGTCATTAAATCTTGTTGCCTTTTTGTTCAACATTCTTGTTTGTAAACTGAATTAATTGTTATGTTAAGTTTGCATCATCAAAGAAATGTCATATGAAAAGGACTTTTTTTCATAAAATTTTTACTTGATTATTTCATCTAAAGTGCAGATACATGTGTACATGTATATGTATACCAGAAGTCTCTGTCGAGACTGAAGCTCTACTGGTTTGTACTTATAGCAAAGGAAGAGAAAAGTACTTAAGCAATTGGGAATTGAAACTTTACAACAGCAATAAATAGAACAATGATCCTTGATAAAGTCTCTTTATGTTCTTAGTGTAGTCTACTTGTGTGCCAAGTTATATTGAAACCAGACCAAAACTGTAGGAGGAGTAGCATTTTGAAACAATTTTATAGAAATTTCTATTTTTAGTAACCACGACAACACCGTTCATGGAAATCAAAAACCGATAAACCTAATTATGTATCTTAGTGCAGTCTACTTGTGTGCCAAGTTATATTGAAATCAAACCAAAACTGTAGGAGAAGTAGTATTTTGAAAGAATTTCACAGAAATTTCTATTTTTAGTAACCATGACAACACCCACTACTGGCTTTTAAAACCCCTGTCCGTATGAAAATCCACTGTCTTTCTCTGTATCCTACAGCATTTTCACAGTAATCTACGGTATATCAACAGTATTCTACGGTATGCTAGCTCTGTATATACAGTAAATCTCTGTATGCCACTGTATGTATCCCCAGCATGCCACAGTTACATACAGTAGGCCCCGATACGCCTACAGTATGCCACTGTATTGCTACTGTTTGCTACAGACAACTACGGTAAACCCCAGTATATGCCCCAGTACGCCCCTGTATATGTTCATTGAAGCAAAAAGAAGTTTACACACTCCCAGAGCACTGTACGGTTACCTAAGATGTGGGATTATCAATTTAGTACACAGAGTTACTTACCTAAGAAATTTATGAACACTATTTTAAACATATAGTAGTATTTTTTTTAAATTTGTTAGGAAACTTATTGTGTTCTTTTATAACTCTGAAATAACTATGAAAAATTAAATCATTGCTTCAAAGAATATATCAATCAATTTTTAAAATTTATTATTTAATTATTCTTTGGTTTGATTAGTTAGTTTCTTAATTAATTTTTTTTTTTTGTGAACACTTATTTAATCCACAAAATGCTTGGAGTGACTTTGTAACTTTTATGAAAAAAAAGAAACAAAACACAGCCGGGGTAATTCTTGGTTTTCTTTTTTACTTTTTGATGTTCTTTCAAAAAAAATTAATCTAATTAATTGCATGTAATCAGTCATTGCATAAAAACTTTTTTTCTTTGTTCTAAATTGAATATACAAACAAAATTTTTAATTTTATACCCGAAAGTTGGGATTTTTTTGGCTAATTTTATGTAAACAATTTTACGCTAAAATGTGTTTCAAAGCCTTTTTTAAGCATATTTAAACTACTTTTAATTATTTTACTTCCGTGTTGGTAATCAAAATAATCGTCTTATTATGCACAATCTTAACCCGTCAATAGCTTTTTGAAACTTTTATTTTGTTTTGTTTTGTTTGACAGGTATAGTGATCAGTGAAAAAAACAATAGGTGTCATTACTGTGTACCCCATGTCACTGGTAAACAATCAATGGCTTTGAAGTTCTTTCATAATCGTGTTAGGGTTTTGAAAACCAATTTTTTTTCAATCAAATCAAAGTAAAAATATGAAATTGCAATTGACAAATTAAAATTGTTCATAATCTGACGATTATTTTGATATCCATCATGGACGTAAATTAACTGAAATTCGCTTCAACATGCTAAAAAAATACTTTGTAACATAGTTTAGGATAAAAATATTTAAACAAAAAAAAAAAAACCTTATAAATCTAACTTTTGGGGATATCAATACATAATTGATTATTTTGTTGTATGACATTTTTATGGTGATAAATTAATTATTTATTTTATTTATTTACCATTTATTTATTTTTCTAACACCTGTTTAATCAATAAAATAATTGGAAAGGCTTTTTTTGTACCTGTTGAAAAAAAAAATTACATACACACACCTACACAACAAAAGTAATGCTGCATTTAAAAAAAAAGTTTTTAAAATGAATTCAATAATTGATTTTAAATGGTTAGTGAATAAATAAATAAAACTGATTTAAAGCACGTATTTAATCATTGTAAAAAGAACAATATATTTATCTTTTTATTTTTAAAATTGACGATACAAACAAATTAATTAATTATAATCCCGAAATTTGGATTTATTTGGCTTATTTAATGTACACAAGTTTTCGCTAAAATGTCTCTCAAAGTCTTTTTGAAGCATATTTATACTACTTTTAATTATTTTACTTCCGTGTTGGATATCAAAATAATCGTCTCATTATGCACAATCTTAACCCGTCAATACCTTTGTGGATACTTCTTATTTTGTTTTGATTGAAAAAAATCGGTTCTCCCACAAAGAGAAACTGTTATTTCAAGCAGCTGCAGAGTGGACACAGTCGCTCTCTGTCACAAAATAAACAAGGTATAGTGGTCAGTGAAAAAGACAATAGGTGTCATTACTGTGTACCCCGAGTCCCTTGTAAACAATCAATGGCTTTGACGTTCTTTCATAATCGTGTTAGGGTTTTAAAAATAAAGTAAAAATATGAAATTGCAATTGACAAATAAATTTTGTGCTTAATCTGACGATTATTTTGATATCCATCATGGACGTAAAATAACTGAAATTTGTTTAATATGCTTAAAAAATACTTTGTAACATAGTTTGTGATAAAAATATTTATACAGAAAACCCTAAAAAAGCTAATTTTGGGGGATATAAATAATTGATTATTATGTTGTATTGTCAATTTAAAAAATATAATTAAAGAGTTTGACATTTTTATTTTGTTAAATCAATTATTTATTTTATTTTTTTTTTACCATTTATTTATTTTTCTAACACCTGTTGAATCCATAAAAAACTTGGAATGGCTTTTTTTTGTACCTTTTGGAAAAAAATTACACACACACACACACCTACACAACAAGAGCAATGCTGCATTTTAGAAAATTTTAGTTTTTAAAATCAATTCAATAATTGATTTTTAAATGGTAAGTGTATGAATAAATAAAACTGATTTAAAGCACATATTTAATCATTGTTAAAAAACAATGTATTTATCTATTTATTTTTAGAATTGACGATACAAACAAATTAATTAATTATAATTCCGAAAGTTGGATTTATTTGGCTTATTTAATGTAAACAAGTTTCCGCTAAAATGTCTCTCAAAGTCTTTTTGAAGTATATTTATACTACTTTTAATTATTTTACTTCCGTGTTGGATATCAAAATAATCGTCTCATTATGCACAATCTTAACCCGTCAATAGCTTTTTGGATACTTCTTATTTTGTTTTGATTGAAAAAAATTGGTTCTCTCACAAAGAGAAAATGTTATTTCAAGCAGCTGCAGAGTGGACACGGTCGCTCTCTGCCACAAAATAAACAAGGTATAGTGGTCAGTGAAAAAGACAATAGGTGTCATTACTGTGTACACCGAGTCACTTGTAAACAATCAATGGCTTTGAAGTTCTTTCATAATCGTGTTAGGGTTTTGAAAACCGATTTTTTTTCAATCAAATCAAAGTAAAAATATGAAATTGCAATTGACAAATTAAAATTGTTCATAATCTGACGATTATTTTGATATCCATCATGGACGTAAATTAACTGAAATTCGCTTTAACATGCTAAAAAATACTTTGTAACATAGTTTAGGATAAAAATATTTAAACAAAAAAAAAACCCTTATAAATCTAACTTTTGGGGATATCGATACATAATTGATTATTTTGTTGTATGACATTTTTATGGTGATAAATTAATTATTTATTTTATTTATTTACCATTTATTTATTTTTCTAACACCTGTTTAATCAATAAAATAATTGGAAAGGCTTTTTTTGTACCTGTTGAAAAAAAAAAATTACACACACACCTACACAACAAAAGTAATGCTGCATTTAAAAAAAAAGTTTTTAAAATGAATTCAATAATTGATTTTAAATGGTTAGTGAATAAATAAATAAAACTGATTTAAAGCACGTAATTAATCATTGTAAAAAGAACAATATATTTATCTTTTTTTAAAAATTGACGATACAAACAAATTAATTAATTATAATCCCGAAAGTTGGATTTATTTGGCTTATTTAATGTAAACAAGTGTCCGCTAAAATGTCTCTCAAAGTCTTATTGAAGCATATTTATACTACTTTTAATTATTTTACTTCCGTGTTGGATATCAAAATAATCGTCTCATTATGCACAATCTTAACCCGTCAATAGCTTTTTTGATACTTTTATTTTGTTTTGTTTCACAAAAAACGGTTTTCTCACAAAGAGAAAATGTTATTTCAAATAGCCGCAGAGTGGACAAGGTCGCTCTCTGCCACAAAATAAACAAGGTATAGTGGTCAGTGAAAAAGACAATAGGTGTCATTACTGTGTACCCCGAGTCACTTGTAAACAATCAATGGCTTTGAAGTTCTTTCATAGTCGTGTTAGGGTTTTGAAAACCGATTTTTTTTCAATCAAAAGAAAGTAAATATGTGAAATTGCAATTGACAAATTAAAATTGTGCATAATGTTCCGATTATTTTGATATCCATCATGGACGTAAAATAATTGAAATTTGTTTTAATATGCTTAAAAATACTTTGTAGCATATTTTAGGAGAAATAATTCTCATAAAAAAATAAAACTGAAAAAAATAATTGGGGGGTGTATATTTAATCACTTTGCTATCTTGTCAATTACAAAAATAAATGAATTATTTCTTTATTTATTTTGTTTATTTATGTATTTGTAGATAAATTGATAAACAGAATAAATAAATAAGATAAATAATTAGTTCATTTATTAATTATGTATTTTTAAAGTTATTTATTTTATTTAATTTTCACTTAACACTTCACCTTATTTATTTTGTACCGTGTCGACTATGCAGCTCTGCATTTGTCAAGAAATAGATTGATTTGTTTTTAAAATGATTTATTTCATGCCGTAAATTAATTATATTTATTTTTTCAAAGAAACTATATCAATTATAAAAACTACAATTTTCCAAAATGCAGCATTACCCCGGCCGTGTTTTTTTTTTCAAAAGTTACAAAGTCACTAGTATTTTATGGATTAAATAGGTGTTTGCAAAATAAATAAATAAATTAACTAATAAATCAATTCAAAGAATAATTTAATAATTAATTTTAAAAATTTATAGATAGATATTTTTGAAGAAACGATTCATTAATTCTTCATAGTTATTTCAGAGTTATAAAAGAACACAATAAGTCTCCTAACAAATTAAAAAAAATACTACTATGTGTTTAAAATAATGTTCAAAAGTTCTTAGGTGAGTAACTCTGTGTACTTAATTGATAATCCCACATCTTAGGTAACCGTACAGTACTCTGGGAGTGTGTAAACTTCTTCTTTTTGCTTCAATGAACATATACAGGGGCGTACTGGGGCATATACTGGGGTTTACCGTAGTTGTCTGTAGTAAACAGTAGCCATACAGTGGCATACTGTAGGCGTATCGGGGCCTACTGTATGTAACTGTGGCATGCTGGGGATACATACAGTGGCATACAGAGATTTACTGTATATACAGAGCTAACATACCGTAGCATACTGTAGATATACCGTAGATTACTGTGAAAATGCTGTAGGATACAGAGAAAGACAGTGGATTTTCATACGGACAGGGGTTTTAAAAGCCAGTAGTGACCGTTCATCGAAATCAAAAACTGATACACAGAATTATGTATCTTAGTTTAATCTACTTGTGTGCCAAGTTATATTGAAATCAGAGCAAAACTGTAGGAGGAGTAGGAGCATTTTGAAAGAAATTTCACAGAAATTTCTATTTTTAGTTACCACGGCAACATCGTTTATCGAAATTAAAAACCGATACACAAAATTATGTATCTTAGTGTAGTCTACTTGTGTGCCAAGTTATATTGAAATCAGACCAAAACTGTAGGAGGAGTAGCATTTTGAAACAATTTTACAGAAATTTCTATTTTTAGTAACCACGACAACACCGTTCATCGAAATCAAAAACTGATACACAGAATTATGTATCTTAGTTTAATCTACTTGTGTGCCAAGTTATATTGAAATCAGACCAAAACTGTAGGAGGAGTAGCATTTTGAAAGAAATTTCACAGAAATTTCTATTTTTAGTTACCACGGCAACACCGTTTATCGAAATTAAAAACCGATACACAGAATTATGTATCTTAGTGCAGTCTACTTGTGTGCCAAGTTATATTGAAATCAGACCAAAACTGTAGGAGGAGTAGCATTTTGAAACAATTTTACAGAAATTTCTATTTTTAGTAACCACGACAACACTGTTTATCGAAATCAAAAATCGATACACAGAATTATGTATCTTAGTGTAGTCTACTTATGTGCCAAGTTATTCTGAAATCAGAGCAAAACTGTAGGAGGAGTAGGAGCATTTTGAAAGAATTTCACAGCAATTTCTATTTTTAGTAACCACGGCAACATCGTTTATCGAAATCAAAAACCGATACACAGAATTATGTATCTTAGTGTAATCTACTTGTTTGCCAAGTTATATTGAAATCAGACCAAAACTGTAGGAGGAGTAGCATTTTAAAAGAAATTTCACAGAAATTTCTATTTTTAGTTACCACGGCAACACCGTTTATCGAAATCAAAAACCGATACACAGAATTATGTATCTTAGTGCAGTCTACTTGTGTGCCAAGTTATATTGAAATCAGACCAAAACTGTAGGAGAAGTAGCATTTTGAAAGAATTTCACAGAAATTTCTATTTTTAGTTACCACGGCAACACCGTTTATCGAAATCAAAATCCGATACACAGAATTATGTATCTTAGTATAATCTACTTGTGTGCCAAGTTATATTGAAATCAGAGCAAAACTGTAGGAGGAGTAGCATTTTGAAAAATTGTTTACAGACAGACGGACAGACAGACAGACAGACGGACGGACGACGGACGCATTACTATCGCATAAGCTCTTCTGGTCTCTGACCAGTAGAGCGAAAAATAGCTTTGAACATATCATGCAACCCCTGCATGATTGGAAGTTCTGTTCTAAATTAAGATCTTACAGGTAGTTTGTACTTCACTTATAAGTCACTTATAGTCACTTATAAGTGACTAATACTTGATAAAGTATGAAGGGTTAATGCTTGACTTATAAGTCACTTATAGTCACTTATAAGTGACTATACTGCATAAAGTATAAGTGGTAATACTGGCTTATAAGTCACTTATAGGCCAAGCAGCTCATTTGCATATAAATCCTAATGAGTAACTTATCACTCACTTATAAGTTAAATGTATCAGTGAAGTGTAAGTCCAGAATAAACAACTTATACGTAAAAGAATAAATCACTTATAAGTCACTTATCAGAAATTTCTGTAAGGGTACTTTCTTTGCAACTTCATGCATGCTGTACTTTATTACTAAGTATGTAATAAATATATTAATACATATCCTTTTCCACATCACATCCTGTATCAGCCCTCGACCAATATCAGCCCTCGGGCCTTCGGCCCTCTGGCTGCTATTAGTGTCTGGGGCTGATACAGGAGGTGATACGGAAAAGGGTATGTATTATTCTATATATATATATATATATATATATATATATATATATATAGGGAAAATGTTGTAGAAGTCCATGGTATAGGTTAAGTCATAAATCAAAATTAAATCCAAGATAAACAAACAAGTTTTATACGTTTAATTTTTTACACTTATATATATAAGGAGAGAGGGGTAGGGATAATCCTGTCCACGAGCACCTGTGGAAATGAAGGCCCTTTCATATGTCATTGAGAAGTTATAACAGAAATTGATTTTTTTAATTAGGTCAATCGTGAAGGTCAAGGTCAATGGGTCAGAAATCATAGCATGCTTGTAAATATCTTGTCACAGGAAATGCACATGTCAAATATGAAAGCCTTTATCTTTTCTTATTCAAAAGTTATTGCAATTCAAAGTTATATTTAATTATTTTAAAAGTAGGTCAAACTTCAAGGTCACGAGGTAAAAAATCATGGTGTTTTGAGAAAGGTATTGTCACAGGTAAAACATATCTTAATATGAAAGCCCTATCTCTTCTTATTCAAAAGTTATGGCCAGTTCAAAGTAATGTTTATTTTTTTTAAAGTATGTCAAGGTTGCAGGTTTTTATCTTTAAAAGTCATAGTGAATTTTGAAAGGTCTTGTTATAGGTAATACATATGTGTAATATGAAGGTCCTGTCTCTTCTCATTCAAAAGATATGACAAAAATTAAAGTTTTGAAAAGTAGGTCAAACTTCAAGGTCACGAGGCGTCAAAAATCAGTGTACCAAGGAAGGTCTTGTCACTTGTAATACCGGTACACATCCTGAATATGAAAGCCCTATCTTTTCTCATTCAAAAATTATGTCCAATTCAATGTAATGTTTAAATTTTAAAAAAATATGTCAAACTTCAAGGTCAAAGTCACGGATTAAAAAATTATAGTGTATTTAGAAAGGTCTTGTCACAGGTAATATCTATGTTTAATGTGAAGGTCCTATCTCTTCTCATTCAAAAGATATGACCAAGTTTAAAGTTTTTGTGACGGACAGACAGACCAATGAGATTCAATGTCCCCTCGCTTTCGCGAAAGCGGGGGACAAAAATGTCCGTATCCAAAGAAAGTTCTTTTCACAAGAAAAAGACTAGCCACCTATGCCCAGGACAAGCCCCGTACCATGATTTGAGCAATTAAACAGATTGCCCATATAGATCTTTTCTAATCCTATACTGTGGCTCTGATCCAGCCTTGAAGGTCATGTCTGAACAAAAACGAGTCTCCATAGTATGGGGATAGTTGTATAATGCATAAAAATTCCAAAATCTAAAGTCCGAATTTTAAAACAAACTTGAAATCTCATTTCAATACACTAGGTCTAAGGAAAGTAATTGAAAAGTTAATAATTATCCGTGTTTTCTTAGAAAGTCCATATTACTAGTGAGAAGGGAAATGTGATGATTATATATCATACAATGTAAAAAGTCAAGTCCATCTTGCTCCACAGAAAGTAGAAGCCAATCTGGTAATTACAGGCAAGTTATTGAGGGACAAGAAAGACTAAGACCTTTTTTGGTCTTAGCTTTGAAGGTGTCTTTACGAACAATGTGATAGCCAAAAAATAAAAAAAGCTCCAGACATTCTAATTTCTTCTCACAATACAGGGAACACAGTGGTCACAGGTAAGTCATAAAGTTTGTCAATTTCCGGATTTTTTTTATCTTTAGTTTTATTAATTTTCCGAAAATTTAATTCACGTTGTTTCAGAAAACGTTGAGCACAAGCTTGCTTATTAGGTCTTTTCACCTTTCTGTGGAAAGATCTATTGATTTTCTTCTGTTTCTTCTTTTCCTTTTTTATTATTTTTCCGCCCTGTGATTTTGAGTTTCAAGATTTATCGAAAAGATTTTTATTTCATAAAAATACTTCGTAAAAGATTTTTGCAGTTGACCCTGCGTAAATGAACTTTGACCCCTTTCCGAGTTATTACCCCTTTCTTAGAAAAGCTTGTTATCGCAACTCCTTTGAAACCGTAGAGATAGGAAACCTTCACTAAACCTTCGACTAATTTAGTAGACACTTCATTGTTTCATTGCAAAAGTATTCGTTGACCCCTTCAATGAGTTTTTGCCCCTGAAATTTTGAAATTTTACAAATAATTAATATTTATTCAAAACGAGAAGTCGTAGAGACATGGGACCAACTGTATCAGATCCATTGTCCTTTGACCTTGAAATTTATGCAAAGGTCAAGGTCATTCCAAAAATGAGAAATTAAGCTTTTTTATATCTCTTTTGTCTTTCAACATATAATATCTGCCTTTGCATCATTCATATTCACTCTTAAAACTATTTTAAAGATTTTAATCTTGTCCCCTTAGATTGACCCTTTTAAAAGTTATTGCCCCTTGTGTGAAAAACCTTGTTATCGCTACTCCTCCGAAACCGTAAACCATAGAGGCACGGGGTTAATTGCAATGTGACCCTTGACTTTGAGCTTAAATATTTATCAAGGTCAAGGTCATTTTGAATTTTTCATTTTTAAGCCATTTCTTGTGTCTTTTTCATGAAATTTAAAGAGATAAATATCAAATGAAATTGAAATTCAAAGAAGGTGGAAAGACCTCTAATTGTTCGAGAACAATTAGCTCCTAGTTATATACCATTTTGTATAATTCATGTACTAGTATGAGAAACATTTTGTGTGTGAAAGTCCCAGAAAGACAAGCTTGTGCTCTGTGGTTCCCGAAGTGAAAAAAGTAGTTCAAATGTAACAAAATTTCATAAAAATTGAAAAACTCGGGAAAATGTATAAATATATTTTCACCCTCTTTGGCCTTGTGTACGATTGATTTAATATCAAAACTGGTTTTAAAACAAGCATGACTTCAATTTCTTTATTTCAAACTATCATAATATTTATATATACTAGTATAATGCTTTATTTTTTTCAGTTGATAAGGATCGTTACCATATCGTGTTCTTAAAAAAATAAACTATTCCTCTATGATTTTTAACGGTTACTTATAATCTATTCAGTAAATAAATAAACATTTTCCATCATAAACGTAAGCTTAAGGGTTTTTAACATTAATTGTCATCGGCTGATGGAGTCAAGGGCTATAATCTTTCAATGATCCGTTCTTTAGCCGTTCGACTAAACGGATCCTTGGTTCGTCTATGGATAGTCTATCATGTTATCAAAGTCACTGGAAGTTTGACAATACAGAAGCTTGATACCAGTGAAAAATTATGAAGTTCAAATAAACCATACGTATCATGACTTTCAAGAAAAACTCATCCGTAGGATACATGTACACAATCTGTTAAATTTTAAAGATGGACAGAAAGTGTTCTACGTCGTACTCCTCTTTGGTGATTTTTAAAGTTTTGCAAACACTAAGAAGTTTATCTTTGGCTTCTTCTAACGAACTTCCAGTTACAGAGATATTGCATAGAGGAAATTCGATACCCTTGGATGGATCGAAATGTTGTGATGGCCTAATGATCACGCAATTAATATCACCATTATCTGCATACCTCTTTAATGTTCTCTTGTTTTGCTCGTTGAGCAATTCCGCGTGTAAGGATGGAAAGCACATGATTCCCATCAGTTGAAATTCAGGATCTATACTCGGTGGAGGTATGGGTCTCATTCCACAGGCGATCATACTCACGTAGAGAGCCAACTCGATCCCACAATAATCTGAAAGCCAGCTCCGAATAATGTAGCCAGCCATTCTTGCGTTCAGCTCTATCAATTTTGGACCGGTAGATGTCATTTTCATTTCCACATTGAAGACGCCACTTTCCAGACCAACCCCAATGCAACATAAATAAGCAGCAGCAATAAGCTGACGCTGTTTCTCAAGAGAGAGAAACGATGGCCAACAATTAGAAGTCTCTAAGAATGAGTCTGGCCTCGTAAGACCATTATCTCTCACGATTGCCATTACCAACTGTTGTTTATACATAACTACATCGATATCATGTTCTGTGCCATCTAGATATGGCATCAGCATCATTTCGTTTTCATATGTCAGGCCTATTGTAGGGTAATCATTTTCTCTTGCATTTTCTAGAAACGACTTGAAAGACCCGAAAGCTTCAATGCATTGCTCTTTAGAGTTACAACGTTGTACTCCCACCTGACAGCAACCATATTCAAATTTAAGAACACAAGGTAAGCTCACTTGGTCTACAGCGGAGGAAATATCGTCAACTGATCGTATACGAATGCTCTTTGAAGCATACGAACTGAAACGAGGGTAATTTGCCGCATGTTGCTTTTGCAAGAAGAGTGTTTTCTGAGTTGCTGATTTTACTTTGGATGCTTGAGTTCCTTTCACGCCCGATCCATTGAGGCCGAGGATTTCACAGATGATAGATGCAAGAAGAGTATTGTCCTCTAGGTATGCACAGCAGCCATCGACAGTTATACCTTCTCTTTTGAGGCGCCTTATGATCTCTGCCGCATGAGAATCGTTGTTCTGGCGATCCATAAAATCATACTGGATGAAGTGGTAAACCTTAGGCGCTTTCTCCTTTGGAATGTTGTCCACCAGTACCACCTATATTTAAAATCAAAAGTTTAGCAAAATATGGAGATATCAAATAGTAATCAAATTCGAAAGTCCATTAAAACAATACGAGTCGGGAATAGAGCAATCAGGGACATCTAAAACCAGGTGCCTTGGGGGAGTAAGCATCCCCTGTGGACCGATCACATCCGCTCCTTGTCCTGATCGGGCAAACGGGAAAAAAACTATTACAGATATTCAGATGTTTTCTTTTGAAGTCAAGCGTACTGTAACTGCGATACAGAACACTTTTTGTGGGCGTTTCTTATGCAAATGAGCAGAAACTGTACTGTATCTGCAAAATATCAACGATACAGTACGGTTTATTTTTAGCGATGACGGAAAGCTGTATCTCTATACAGAAGACATAATCGTTCAATTAGCATGATTTACTCAATATTGTAGGCATAGAATTTTACAACGTAAAGTTATGAATGACGGATTAAAAAAAATATTAAAAAGGAGTGTTGCAGTTATTTCACAAATTGTTACTTTAATTGACAAAAAAATTAAATGGAAAATCATATTTCGTGGGGAGGGGGGGGGGGGGTTAGATTTATAATAACCCAGACACGATATGTGTGATATCGTTACTTGTTGATAAATTAAAAAGCATACGTATACAAGTTTAGCAAAAATAATTCACGAAAGCCAAAAAGAAAAAAAAGCTCGTGGGGGGGGGGGCATTCCAAGGCTTACCAGCGAGTGCTGAATCACCCTTTTACTGTACATTTCATTAAAACATGAAAGTAAAATATCCTCCTTCCTTTCATCTGTTTATTTCAATTTTGTATATGACGACCGGAGGAGGACATTGTCGGACATTTCTCTCAGAGTACGATCTCACCGAAGCATTTTTGATTCAAAAATATTCCCACATGATTCTTATGTATCAAAATGTTTTGCACTGAAAGAATGCTGAACAGAGAAAAAAAACCCTAAGCAATCAAATCTAAATTAAATTTTTAGAAAACAAATTATATAATACATCTCATATATTTCTACATATTTTAAAATGATAGATGCCTGCAGGTCCTGCACGTCTACCCCACTCGACATTTCGATTGCGATTGCTTAAAATGAAATACTAAATCAGCTTTTTGCAAATTCATCTGATTGGATGAGAGATCAAATACGCATGTAAATTAGTGCGGTCATTAGAAAGGTCAAGTCACAACTCGTTTCCTACTGTATCGGAGATACAAAGCAGGGCCCGAATCGAGCTATTGCTCTCGCCTCAAGCTCCGCCCTGTATCTCCGATACAGTAGGAAACTCGTACTCTAAATATTGCATATATATTCTAGTACCTTAATTTTTTTGTCCTCAGTTAGTTTCCACAGATATTCCTTGTTAACTCTTCCTTTGCCAATTACCAAAAGAATTTTGTTTTGCATCATATACTCTTGGGACCTTTCCACCATGGTTCTGACTAAAGGGGCAACGGTTTTTCCGGCAAAACTTGGATTCATCAACTCGAAAAAATGACAGAAACTGAGGCTGTCATTTCCTTTTATGTTAACAGGAAATGGTGTGAAAATGCCATTTTCTTTGGCCATTATATATTCAATCCCTGAAAATACAACACATTTATAGAAATCATTTTTTGTCTGGCCAATTTCATTAAAATCAACAATATTATCTTAAATTTGATAATAGTCTATAAGAATAACTAATCTACAACTCAGTGCCCAGTTTCAGCTAAAATTATATACATCTAGTATTTTGACCTATAATATGATGACTAACAGGAAATACTGTACTTTTTGGTAAGTTGCTTCGATGGAAAACTATCTATATGTGTAATAGGGAAAGGACTATATATGAAGACTTAAAAATTTCTTTCAAATATTTCATGTAGCAGTTTCAATAGAGGACTAGCTGTTCAATATAATATTTCAACGAAGTGGAACAACAGCAAGATGCGATGTGTCATCAGGAAATTGTGCAAGATCTGAGGTGCTTGGAAACACCATTGAGACAAGATATAGTGTTGTGTTCATAACAAGACAAGTCACGGGTAGCCATAGACTTGACAGTGCCATGGGAGGAACACTGCAGTGTGGTGCACCGAAGAAAAAAAGTCTGAAGAATGCAAACTTGATAGAAGACTGCAGGAGGAAGGGTCGGAAGACAATGCTGTTTCCCGTCAAAATTGGGTTTAACTAGGTTTTTCAAGCTTTATTATGACACAGGCAAAGGTAGCCAAGCTGGACTCCTAGAACCAACGAGATGTGGTATGACCATCATTGCTAATTCAGCAACTGGAGGATATCATGGGCTAAGGTTAAAACATCTCGAGACGGTTGTAGAGGTTGTGGTTGATTTAATACCTTCTTTAGCTTTCTTCATTCTTAAGAGCAACCATCTTTGACTATTGACAGAGCTGTCATGAATAAACTGGTAAAGGATGGTAAGGGGCAGTTTCCCTTGTTACAGTCTTCGAAGGGGGAAATAGAAACAGCTGCAAAATGCCATACAGAACAACATCTCCAAAGGAGCACCTAGGTACCACCGATTAGGCGCAGGAGGATTCAAGGACAAATATACACCACGATGCTTGTCATCTACTAGTGATTGCCTTTAAGTCATTAGTCGGCGGAGCTGCAGATCTATCGCAGGATCTTTGACAGCAGGTAAATCACAGGCATGGAAGATGTAAGAGCATTGTATGGAGGATACTACAGCATGAAACGACTATGAAAATTATGCCAGTGCGATTCTTGAAACAACAATGCAAGAAGCATAAACATTAAAGACAAATAGAAAGTAACAACAGTTGAAAGGCTATGATCAGGGAATATCGTGAAAAAATAAGACTATCAACGCAATAAACGTTTAGAAGTGGAAAAAGAAGGAAATAGCTGTACTGTTCGATGAAGTAAGATGGGGGCTTGAGAAACATTGCTGACCCAGTAACTGGAGAATATCATGATATGGGCCAAAACATCCAGGTCTGCGACAATCTGTAGACGTTTGTAACCAGAGAGAGGTTGTGGCTGACTCAAGTCATGCACATCGTCGCGAACCACTTCCAAAATTTACGATCTTCCGGACCGTGGCTTGAGACGATGTAGGAGAGAGCTATATGCGGTCTCCGGACCGTGGCTTGAGACGAAAAGTCAGGCATGGATGTCAGGAATTAGGATTTAATATCTTTGCTGAGTTTTTTCTCAGCGCTGCCGACTTATCGGTGGATCTTGGACAGCAGAAAAAACACAGGAATGAAATATTAAGCACAGCAGAGATTTACATGCAAGTAAGATTAAGCACAGCAGAGATTTACATGCAAGTAAGATTAAGCACAGCAAGATTTACATGCAAGTAAGAAAAAGGACAGCAAAAGAGCATTATAAGGTGAATCTTTTGATACCGGTAATTAAATGCTTAGACAATGGTAACTATTCCCTTAAAAGAGTTTATTTTTTAAATAATATGTTGACCTTCTTAATTACCTATAACATCAGTTTGGAAAATCGTTCCTCCTGTTTTACTTTTAACTAAAGCTATTTCTTCACTGATTAAAGTTTGAAACAACTTTTTGGACATGTCTGTAATGAGATTTGTGATTCTCTCCTCTTCCTTTCCTAGTTCTCTCTCTTTTAAGGTAGATTTTAGCGATTGGGGCGTTCTAGTAGAGGTCGTTTCTGTCCCTTGTCCAGTTTCACAAATAATGGAAGAAACTTTTGAATTCTTTACGGTGCTTCGACAAACATTTGCCCAAATGCTAAATTTTAAATCATTCTTACTGTTTTCTGAAAAAAGAAAACGTGTCATAAAAAGACTCATTAACATTTTCGTTCAAATTATGAAATAATGACGGTATTATGTTGGGGCTGCAAATAACAAAAATATACCCAAATATGAACAAGAAGAGAATTGCAAAAGAAAGAATTATCCTATACTAAACCTGTTCAAATTCATTTTTTAAACTTTGTAGTAATATTTTAACAATATCAGTAGAATACACGTTTTTCGGGCTTTAAGGTCAGACGACACGTTCCTCAAAAATATCTGATTTTTCCAAGACTTTCGCATTGAAGTTTTGCTACGGAACAAGGTTCCTCACAAAAAATTGAGGTACCTTTAATACCAGGCAGTTGGACAAGATACCAGAGGGTGATATTTCTTTTACAATTCTTTGAATAATCAATGTCACAGTTTTGAGTGTTCTTATGTTTTAAAACATATTGATAACAATTTAGAAATTACAAGAGAAGGCCAATTATGAATATTTCTATATAATGCGAAACGCGTATTTGAGGAACGTGTCGTCTGACCTTAACAAACATCAGATCAAATCATTTGGTTGGTTGAGCATGGATATGGTTCACCTGTGTCTTGTGTGACTTCTAGCAGAACACCTTCCTCGGGCTGTAGAGTATGAAGAACATCCAGAACTGCTTGTTTAATTCCATTTGCATCGTTTCTGATGTGATATGAGGGCCTTGTCTCATTTTGTAATTTTCTTTGCGATCCTGTTCGTCTAACCATGAACTTTTCAAATCAATAATTTCATGTGATTAGAGCAGAGTAGATTTAGTGTACTCAAATTAAAATGAAAAAATCCCTTTCTTTTGTCAAGAAGAATCCTATCTTTATACTTAAACAAAATACGCGGCTTTTACTATTTCTGAATTTTCCCCTTTATTTATGGTATTTGTTTTATCGAGGCAAAGCAACTGGTCATGTCGAACTTTAAGGGGTATAGAATGGAAATGATTTTGACGTAAAGGCAGTAATTAAATATAAACCATACACAAAATCACAATCAATCCAGGTTATTTGACATTAAACTTTGAATTATCATTTTTTCGCATATCCTCAAATTTGAAAGGATTGAAGTATTCGAGGTAGAGCAGAAGATAAAAAAATTAAATAAATGCATTTATTTTTTAACTAATAAAATGTGACAAATTAGGCCATAATAAAAATATTGTGATTTTGATTTTTTACCCCCGCCTCAATTTTTTTTATTTCTGTTTTTCTTCGTCTTAATTTTGATCAGGACCGGTATTCATCTCCCATTCTACTTTCGCGATAAATCCCGCGAAAGTCGACATGATTTTGACAGTTGAAAAGATGGTAATTGCTGTAATACATGCGTATATATTTTAAACAATGGTCATTGGTTAAAAAAGATTGGTGATGATAGGAAGTAAGAGATAATTGAACCTTTACTATGACTTTTATTCGGGTATTGTAGATAAAATTACATCGATTGACCAGGTCAATAAAAAATCTGCCAAATTGAAAAAATAAAAAATATAAAATAAAAGCCGCCCGCCCGCCTCGATTTTTGAAAAAATTCGGATGAGAATCTAGCAATTTATTTATTATGGCCTTATTGTGATTTTGATAGTTTTAAAAATACTAGTATTTGATTAAGTTTGATGTCTTCAATCTTCATAGTAAGTATTATAAACCACTAAAATTAATTGATTGTGGGGAATTACGTTTTTTGGCAACAGTGACCAAAGAAAGAGAATTTTCTTAAAAGCTGAACGGTTTATTTTTATTGCTATGTATTTGACCATTCTCATAGATTCCTAGCAATTTTTCGCAATCAAACGTTACGCCTTTGGGCGTGAAAAATTTAATGTGCATAGCAGTACTTACCATTTTTTCTTTATCGTCTATTGAATCTAGAAAGGTAGAAATGGCATCCGACACGGTTTTCTCCACATTTACATCTAAATCGAGGCGTACAAACGTTAATCCTAAGACGCTATCAAACTTGTGTTGCTCTGGGGTTCCAAACGTGAAGGCGAGAGTCTTAGGAAAGACCAGTCCTGCTTTAGTCATCAGATCACGTGCCCAAAGCTTGTCGTTAATCACTTTGTTTAGAATTGGAGAACCTGACATCGGGCAGTCCAGATTGTTTTCTAAATCTTCCGAGAAACTCTTTCCATAGAGATTCTGATAGTTGTTGAAGAAATATGATACTCTTCTTGGTGGATTAAAAACGTCCAGGTATGACTTGCAACTAGACTCAAATGTCACGGCCTTATGAACAAACATGGACTTCCATTCCGATTTCTTATCGGTCTTACTGAAAGTGATCCATGACTGAGACAGAACTAGTAACATATCGCCGGGACAGCGCCTACATCCCTCCAGCAGAATAGACATGGAATCTTCCGGGGCGGACATAATGACGACGGAAACTCCAGTATCCGGGAGAACTTTTCTTGGCGACATTGTTCTATCCTCGGTCACAGAGTGGTTTGTTGCAAAGAGGATGCGCTGAAGGGTTCCGTAGTGTTTGTAAATAACATTTGCATCTTCAAATTCAGGATGGTCCTCAACAAGTGGCGGTGGTCCCAAATAGATATTTTTATTCCAGGGCAAAGAGGAATCCATTATGTAGAGAAAGGTGTAGCTCCTATATATGATATAAGAATTTAATTGCGATATGCATTATTTTTTATAACTGATCTTTTTTTTAATCCTTTTTTTACATTCTTTTAAAAAATCATGAATTGAAATCAGATTACCGCCATACATGTGTTGGGAAACTGAATCACACATATCACTGTATATTAGTACATTACATTACAGTTTTAGAATTCAGAGAATTTAAAACTAATTATATCAATCTAGTTAGTTTTAAATTATCTGAATTCTAAAACTTTATTGTAACCATAGACTTTAGTGTAAAACTTTAATGTAATAGTTGAGTTAATGGACCAGGCAAAATTTATCACAATGATGGGACCGGTACAAACAGGCACTGGGCATTTTTCATCGAAGAAAACCATGGGGCAAAAATATTTTTTAAGCATTAAGTACCCATGGGGCAAAAATTTTTTTTTATTTAACTTAAGAGACACATCTTACTCATCGTTAAACTTTTTAAAGAGTTTTTAAAAATTTTCATTATCACTTTTAAAAGTCATGCATACAAAGTGCAATATAAAATGTTCAATTTAATGCTTCAGGTAATATAACATACCGGGTAAAAGTACATGTAATTGTTAACATTGTACTCTGTTATTTTTTAAACAATATTCTCACTCATGGTAACGTGTTTTGTTACCACGGAGCACGGTTAACCAAAATTATTGACAAACAAGTTGATGAAACAAGAATTTCAGCAGGCTCGTTTAAAGTCATCATTTCTTAAGTTCTATGGTCGATACAATGAACTTCTCAGCGAATACATTTTTTCATTGAGTCAAATACTGACTGACGTTTTTCATACTAATTGTTATACCATTATTTATATACACTGAATTGGAAACGGATTTTTCCGTTATTTTCCGATCATGACAAGGAGCACACGGCGGGGTTTACCGGTCAGCAAGGGATGCTCAGTCCTCCATGGCACCTGATCCCACCTCTAATGTTCTGGAGGTCTGTTTGCTCTGCTCTTATTTCGCATTGTTTTATGTACTTTTGATCTGGAATATTGTTCGTTATCTCCATATGTTTCATTGTAACATCAAAAAACGGCGTCGGGAAAGTTTCTCAAAATTACTCTGCTTTTTAATTTCATACACGATTTGTAGGGTCTTCTCCATTCATAAGAACGTATCCGTAACACTTAACACCGTTTGTCGTGCAAATAGCTTGAACTAAAAAGGCAGTGTTTTCAAATTCTTCACCGCGTTACTAGTTCTGTAACAGTGAAGCGCACATCACGTTTAATGAAGTTCCTAACTATTTTGACAAGATTTTCAAATATAACCTGTTTCTTTGCAGACCATCCCTCGTCCGATTCAAACTTGCTACCACTCAAAAATTGTATTTTCCATTTATGCAACTCTTTAGAAAGGATATGTCATTTTAAGCATAATTACATATAACACAGTATACCAAAAAGCTATCACAAGTGACAATTGGCCTTTTAATTATCTTTTCTCCTACAGATTTTTTCATGTAAAAAGCATATACAAGACACAAAATTGTTATTCTTTGTTTATATAAGATATGGTAATGGGGTCCGTGTAACACTTAACATTTCAATTTTCTAAAATGATTTAGTTTTAGAATAATATAACAGTTCAAATGTCTAAATTTTAATGATTTGGTGTATTAAAATTTACTATTTTAGTTCAAAAATCTAAATTATGAAAATTCCAAAGAGGTTTATAATTTTTATTTTTTAGCGTTGTACATTAAATATTCAAAATTAAATTTCCAAAAGCGAATTTGTATTTTAAACTTTTGAGTTTTTAATCTACCGCTTGTTCATAAAGTTTACGCTTAACTATCAAAAATCCAGTTACATATTTCGTCTCGCTTTGATTATCTAGAATTTACTTCAATTCAAACTTCTAAATTTCAACTTTCAAACGTTTTAGATTCTTAGAAATTTAAAACTTTAATTCAAACACTCAAATTTCAAATAATCTAAAACACTTTTAACATTTTGGGTCTTTTACTTCAAATATCTAAAATATCAAATTCCAAATCCGGTTTGAATTTTGAAACTATTTCAATAACTCTTTTGGTCAAGCAAAAGAGCTTTTAGATATTTAAATATTGAACTGATATTCAAAATTCAAATCGGGTAAATGGAAATTTGATATTCTGGATATTCGCAGTAAAATTCTAAAAACTCAACGTGTTCTGGTTATTTGAAATTTGAATATTTGAATCAAAATACCAATTTCCAAAAACCCAAAACGTTTGAAAGTTGAGATTTAGAAGTTTAAGTGAATTTTGAATAATTAAAAGACGAAAAATATTACTTAACGTAAGATCGTAAGACGAAACTTTCTGAACAAACGGTAGATTAAGAACTCAATAGTTTAAAATACAAGAAAAGTTTTTGGAAATTTAAATTTTCAATGTAAAACGCTAAAAAAAAAATTCAATTGTAAACATCTTTAGAAATTTGATAATTTAGATTTTTGAACCAAATTATTATATTTCAATACACCAAATGAGTTTTCAAGAGTAATTTGAATTGTAAAGTGTTACACGGACCCCATTTAATGGGACCTACCTTTTAACAAAAGAGATCTAGTTGCGAGAAAAGAATACCTCTCTAAATTTGAAGGATGCTGTATTTTATAAATTCAATCTTAATTTCTCTGCATTACGTATATATACAAATGGTAAGACAATAATACGGATTTTACCATGAATACATCCTTGTTTCTCACTCAGAGAAATTTGTACAAATAGGATTCGTCAGTACGATGATATCTGATTGACGGTGTCTCTGTCCGTTATGTAACGGTCGAAAGTCTCGAAGTCATAGAACTATTTGTACCAAGTTTAACATTTTGTTTTTATATTAATGTTAGTTACTAAATGTTTGTAGTGTTAAATAAAAAGAAAACTAATCCCCCACCTCCACAATACAAAACAAAACAACAACAAATGGTACCAGTGTTGTAAAGTAGGATTTCCCCCATAGCCAGCTTTCCCCCCGGAAATCGTACTCTAGAGTAGTTATTCTTTGTTTATATAAAATATGGTAATGGGGTCCGTGTAACACTTAACATTTCAATTTTCTAAAATGATTTAGTTTTAGTTTTAGAATAATATAATAGTTCAAATGTCTAAATTTTTAATGATTTGGTGTATTAAAATTTACTATTTTAGTTCAAAAATCTAAATTATCAAAATTCCAAAGAGGTTTATAATTTTTATTTTTTAGCGTTGTACATTAAATATTCAAAATTAAATTTCCAAAAGCGAATTTGTATTTTAAACTTTTGAGTTTTTAATCTACCGCTTGTTCATAAAGTTTACGCTTAACTATCAAAAATCCAGTTACATATTTCGTCTCGCTTTGATTATCTAGAATTTACTTCAATTCAAACTTCTAAATTTCAACTTTCAAACGTTTTAGATTCTTAGAAATTTAAAACTTTAATTCAAACACTCAAATTTCAAATAATCTAAAACACTTTTAACATTTTGGGTCTTTTACTTCAAATATCTAAAATATCAAATTCCAAATCCGGTTTGAATTTTGAAACTATTTCAATAACTCTTTTGGTCAAGCAAAAGAGCTTTTAGATATTTAAATATTGAACTGATATTCAAAATTCAAATCGGGTAAATGGAAATTTGATATTCTGGATATTCGCAGTAAAATTCTAAAAACTCAACGTGTTCTGGTTATTTGAAATTTGAATATTTGAATCAAAATACCAATTTCCAAAAACCCAAAACGTTTGAAAGTTGAGATTTAGAAGTTTAAGTGAATTTTGAATAATTAAAAGACGAAAAATATTACTTAACGTAAGATCGTAAGACGAAACTTTCTGAACAAACGGTAGATTAAGAACTCAATAGTTTAAAATACAAGAAAAGTTTTTGGAAATTTAAATTTTCAATGTAAAACGCTAAAAAAAAAATTCAATTGTAAACATCTTTAGAAATTTGATAATTTAGATTTTTGAACCAAATTATTATATTTCAATACACCAAATGAGTTTTCAAGAGTAATTTGAATTGTAAAGTGTTACACGGACCCCATTTAATGGGACCTACCTTTTAACAAAAGAGATCTAGTTGCGAGAAAAGAATACCTCTCTAAATTTGAAGGATGCTGTATTTTATAAATTCAATCTTAATTTCTCTGCATTAGGTATATATACAAATGGTAAGACAATAATACGGATTTTACCATGAATATATCCTTGTTTCTCACTCAGAGAAATTTGTACAAATAGGATTCCTACGTCAGTACGATGATATCTGATTGACGGTGTCTCTGTCCGTTATGTAACGGTCGAAAGTCTCGAAGTCATAGAACTATTTGTACCAAGTTTAACATTTTGTTTTTATATTAATGTTAGTTACTAAATGTTTGTAGTGTTAAATAAAAAGAAAACTAATCCCCCACCTCCACAATACAAAACAAAACAAAACAACAACAAATGGTACCAGTGTTGTAAAGTAGGATTTCCCCCATAGCCAGCTTTCCCCCCGGAAATCGTACTCTAGAGTAGTTATTCTTTGTTTATATAAAATATGGTAATGGGGTCCGTGTAACACTTAACATTTCAATTTTCTAAAATGATTTAGTTTTAGTTTTAGAATAATATAATAGTTTAAATGTCTAAATTTTTAATGATTTGGTGTATTAAAATTTACTATTTTAGTTCAAAAATCTAAATTATCAAAATTCCAAAGAGGTTTATAATTTTTATTTTTTAGCGTTGTACATTAAATATTCAAAATTAAATTTCCAAAAGCGAATTTGTATTTTAAACTTTTGAGTTTTTAATCTACCGCTTGTTCATAAAGTTTACGCTTAACTATCAAAAATCCAGTTACATATTTCGTCTCGCTTTGATTATCTAGAATTTACTTCAATTCAAACTTCTAAATTTCAACTTTCAAACGTTTTAGATTCTTAGAAATTTAAAACTTTAATTCAAACACTCAAATTTCAAATAATCTAAAACACTTTTAACATTTTGGGTCTTTTACTTCAAATATCTAAAATATCAAATTCCAAATCCGGTTTGAATTTTGAAACTATTTCAATAACTCTTTTGGTCAAGCAAAAGAGCTTTTAGATATTTAAATATTGAACTGATATTCAAAATTCAAATCGGGTAAATGGAAATTTGATATTCTGGATATTCGCAGTAAAATTCTAAAAACTCAACGTGTTCTGGTTATTTGAAATTTGAATATTTGAATCAAAATACCAATTTCCAAAAACCCAAAACGTTTGAAAGTTGAGATTTAGAAGTTTAAGTGAATTTTGAATAATTAAAAGACGAAAAATATTACTTAACGTAAGATCGTAAGACGAAACTTTCTGAACAAACGGTAGATTAAGAACTCAATAGTTTAAAATACAAGAAAAGTTTTTGGAAATTTAAATTTTCAATGTAAAACGCTAAAAAAAAATTCAATTGTAAACATCTTTAGAAATTTGATAATTTAGATTTTTGAACCAAATTATTATATTTCAATACACCAAATGAGTTTTCAAGAGTAATTTGAATTGTAAAGTGTTACACGGACCCCATTTAATGGGACCTACCTTTTAACAAAAGAGATCTAGTTGCGAGAAAAGAATACCTCTCTAAATTTGAAGGATGCTGTATTTTATAAATTCAATCTTAATTTCTCTGCATTACTTATATATACAAATGGTAAGACAATAATACGGATTTTACCATGAATACATCCTTGTTTCTCACTCAGAGAAATTTGTACAAATAGGATTCGTCAGTACGATGATATCTGATTGACGGTGTCTCTGTCCGTTATGTAACGGTCGAAAGTCTCGAAGTCATGGAACTATTTGTACCAAGTTTAACATTTTGTTTTTATATTAATGTTAGTTACTAAATGTTTGTAGTGTTAAATAAAAAGAAAACTAATCCCCCACCTCCACAATACAAAACAAAACAACAACAACAAATGGTACCAGTGTTGTAAAGTAGGATTTCCCCCATAGCCAGCTTTCCCCCCGGAAATCGTACTCTAGAGTAGTTATTCTTTGTTTATATAAAATATGGTAATGGGGTCCGTGTAACACTTAACATTTCAATTTTTAGTTTTAGAATAATATAATAGTTCAAATGTCTAAATTTTTAATGATTTGGTGTATTAAAATTTACTACTTTAGTTCAAAAATCTAAATTATCAAAATTCCAAAGAGGTTTATAATTTTTATTTTTTAGCGTTGTACATTAAATATTCAAAATTAAATTTCCAAAAGCGAATTTGTATTTTAAACTTTTGAGTTTTTAATCTACCGCTTGTTCATAAAGTTTACGCTTAACTATCAAAAATCCAGTTACATATTTCGTCTCGCTTTGATTATCTAGAATTTACTTCAATTCAAACTTCTAAATTTCAACTTTCAAACGTTTTAGATTCTTAGAAATTTAAAACTTTAATTCAAACACTCAAATTTCAAATAATCTAAAACACTTTTAACATTTTGGGTCTTTTACTTCAAATATCTAAAATATCAAATTCCAAATCCGGTTTGAATTTTGAAACTATTTCAATAACTCGTTTGGTCAAGCAAAAGAGCTTTTAGATATTTAAATATTGAACTGATATTCAAAATTCAAATCGGGTAAATGGAAATTTGATATTCTGGATATTCGCAGTAAAATTCTAAAAACTCAACGTGTTCTGGTTATTCGAAATTTGAATATTTGAATCAAAATACCAATTTCCAAAAACCCAAAAACGTTTGAAAGTTGAGATTTAGAAGTTTAAGTGAATTTTGAATAATTAAAAGACGAAAAATATTACTTAACGTAAGATCGTAAGACGAAACTTTCTGAACAAACGGTAGATTAAGAACTCAAAAGTTTGAAATACAAGAAAAGTTTTTGGAAATTTAAATTGTCAATGTAAAACGCTAAAAAAAAAATTCAATTGTAAACATCTTTAGAAATTTGATAATTTAGATTTTTGAACCAAATTATTATATTTCAATACACCAAATGAGTTTTCAAGAGTAATTTGAATTGTAAAGTGTTACACGGACCCCATTTAATGGGACCTACCTTTTAACAAAAGAGATCTAGTTGCGAGAAAAGAATACCTCTCTAAATTTGAAGGATGCTGTATTTTATAAATTCAATCTTAATTTCTCTGCATTACGTATATATACAAATGGTAAGACAATAATACGGATTTTACCATGAATACATCCTTGTTTCTCACTCAGAGAAATTTGTACAAATAGGATTCGTCAGTACGATGATATCTGATTGACGGTGTCTCTGTCCGTTATGTAACGGTCGAAAGTCTCGAAGTCATAGAACTATTTGTACCAAGTTTAACATTTTGTTTTTATATTAATGTTAGTTACTAAATGTTTGTAGTGTTAAATAAAAAGAAAACTCATCCCCCACCTCCACAATACAAAACAAAACAACAACAACAACAAATGGTACCAGTGTTGTAAAGTAGGATTTCCCCCATAGCCAGCTTTCCCCCCGGAAATCGTACTCTAGAGTAGTTATTCTTTGTTTATATAAAATATGGTAATGGGGTCCGTGTAACACTTAACATTTCAATTTTCTAAAATGATTTAGTTTTAGAATAATATAATAGTTCAAATGTCTAAATTTTTAATGGTTTGGTGTATTAAAATTTACTATTTTAGTTCAAAAATCTAAATTATCAAGATTCCAAAGAGGTTTATAATTTTTATTTTTTAGCGTTGTACATTAAATATTCAAAATTAAATTTCCAAAAGCGAATTTGTATTTTAAACTTTTGAGTTTTTAATCTACCGCTTGTTCATAAAGTTTACGCTTAACTATCAAAAATCCAGTTACATATTCCGTCTCGCTTTGATTATCTAGAATTTACTTCAATTCAAACTTCTAAATTTCAACTTTCAAACGTTTTAGATTCTTAGAAATTTAAAACTTTAATTCAAACACTCAAATTTCAAATAATCTAAAACACTTTTAACATTTTGGGTCTTTTACTTCAAATATCTAAAATATCAAATTCCAAATCCGGTTTGAATTTTGAAACTATTTCAATAACTCTTTTGGTCAAGCAAAAGAGCTTTTAGATATTTAAATATTGAACTGATATTCAAAATTCAAATCGGGTAAATGGAAATTTGATATTCTGGATATTCGCAGTAAAATTCTAAAAACTCAACGTGTTCTGGTTATTTGAAATTTGAATATTTGAATCAAAATACCAATTTCCAAAAACCCAAAACGTTTGAAAGTTGAGATTTAGAAGTTTAAGTGAATTTTGAATAATTAAAAGACGAAAAATATTACTTAACGTAAGATCGTAAGACTAAACTTTCTGAACAAACGGTAGATTAAGAACTCAAATGTTTAAAATACAAGAAAAGTTTTTGGAAATTTAAATTTTCAGTGTAAAACGCTAAAAAAAAAATTCAATTGTAAACATCTTTAGAAATTTGATAATTTAGATTTTTGAACCAAATTATTATATTTCAATACACCAAATGAGTTTTCAAGAGTAATTTGAATTGTAAAGTGTTACACGGACCCCATTTAATGGGACCTACCTTTTAACAAAAGAGATCTAGTTGCGAGAAAAGAATACCTCTCTGAATTTGAAGGATGCTGTATTTTATAAATTCAATCTTAATTTCTCTGCATTACTTATTAATACAAATGTTTAGACAATAATACGGATTTTACCATGAATACATCCTTGTTTCTCACTCAGAGAAATTTGTACAAATAGGATTCGTCAGTACGATGATATCTGATTGACGGTGTCTCTGTCCGTTATGTAAGGGTCGAAAGTCTCGAAGTCATAGAACTATTTGTACCAAGTTTAACATTTTGTTTTTATATTAATGTTAGTTACTAAATGTTTGTAGTGTTAAATAAAAAGAAAACTAATCCCCCACCTCCACAATACAAAACAACAACAACAACAACAACAACAAATGGTACCAGTGTTGTAAAGTAGGATTTCCCCCATAGCAGCTTTCCCCCCGGAAATCGTACTCTAGAGTAGTTATTCTTTGTTTATATAAAATATGGTAATGGTGTCCGTGTAACACTTAACATTTCAATTTTCTAAAATGATTTAGTTTTAGAATAATATAATAGTTCAAATGTCTAAATTTTTAATGATTTGGTGTATTAAAATTTACTATTTTAGTTCAAAAATCTAAATTATCAAAATTCCAAAGAGGTTTATAATTTTTATTTTTTAGCATTGTACATTAAATATTCAAAATTAAATTTCCAAAATCGAATTTGTATTTTAAACTTTTGAGTTTTTAATCTACCGCTTGTTCATAAAGTTTACGCTTAACTATCAAAAATCCAGTTACATATTTCGTCTCGCTTTGACTATCTAGAATTTACTTCAATTCAAACTTCTAAATTTCAACTTTCAAACGTTTTAGGTTCTTAGAAATTTAAAACTTTAATTCAAACACTCAAATTTCAAATAATCTAAAACACTTTTAACATTTTGGGTCTTTTACTTCAAATATCTAAAATATCAAATTCCAAATCCGGTTTGAATTTTGAAACTATTTCAATAACTCTTTTGGTCAAGCAAAAGAGCTTTTAGATATTTAAATATTGAACTGATATTCAAAATTCAAATCGGGTAAATGGAAATTTGATATTCTGGATATTCGCAGTAAAATTCTAAAAACTCAACGTGTTCTGGTTATTTGAAATTTGAATATTTGAATCAAAATACCAATTTCCAAAAACCCAAAACGTTTGAAAGTTGAGATTTAGAAGTTTAAGTGAATTTTGAATAATTAAAAGACGAAAAATATTACTTAACGTAAGATCGTAAGACGAAACTTTCTGAACAAACGGTAGGTTAAGAACTCAAAAGTTTAAAATGCAAGAAAAGTTTTTGGAAATTTAAATTGTCAATGTAAAACGCTAAAAAAAGAATTCAATTGTAAACATCTTTAGAAATTTGATAATTTAGATTTTTGAACCAAATTATTATATTTCAATACACCAAATGAGTTTTCAAGAGTAATTTGAATTGTAAAGTGTTACACGGACCCCATTTAATGGGACCTACCTTTTAACAAAAGAGATCTAGTTACGAGAAAAGAATACCTCTCTGAATTTGAAGGATGCTGTATTTTATAAATTCAATCTTAATTTCTCTGCATTACTTATTAATACAAATGTTTAGACAATAATACGGATTTTACCATGAATACATCCTTGTTTCTCACTCAGAGAAATTTGTACAAATAGGATTCGTCAGTACGATGATATCTGATTGACGGTGTCTCTGTCCGTTATGTAACGGTCGAAAGTCTCGAAGTCATAGAACTATTTGTACCAAGTTTAACATTTTGTTTTTATATTAATGTTAGTTACTAAATGTTTGTAGTGTTAAATAAAAAAAACTAATCCCCCACCTCCACAATACAAAACAAAACAACAACAACAAATGGTACCAGTGTTGTAAAGTAGGATTTCCCCCATAGCCAGCTTTCCCCCCGGAAATCGTACTCTAGAGTAGTTATTCTTTGTTTATATAAAATATGGTAATGGGGTCCGTGTAACACTTAACATTTCAATTTTCTAAAATGATTTAGTTTTAGAATAATATAATAGTTCAAATGTCTAAATTTTTAATGGTTTGGTGTATTAAAATTTACTATTTTAGTTCAAAAATCTAAATTATCAAGATTCCAAAGAGGTTTATAATTTTTATTTTTTAGCGTTGTACATTAAATATTCAAAATTAAATTTCCAAAAGCGAATTTGTATTTTAAAATTTTGAGTTTTTAATCTACCGCTTGTTCATAAAGTTTACGCTTAACTATCAAAAATCCAGTTACATATTCCGTCTCGCTTTGATTATCTAGAATTTACTTCAATTCAAACTTCTAAATTTCAACTTTCAAACGTTTTAGATTCTTAGAAATTTAAAACTTTAATTCAAACACTCAAATTTCAAATAATCTAAAACACTTTTAACATTTTGGGTCTTTTACTTCAAATATCTAAAATATCAAATTCCAAATCCGGTTTGAATTTTGAAACTATTTCAATAACTCTTTTGGTCAAGCAAAAGAGCTTTTAGATATTTAAATATTGAACTGATATTCAAAATTCAAATCGGGTAAATGGAAATTTGATATTCTGGATATTCGCAGTAAAATTCTAAAAACTCAACGTGTTCTGGTTATTTGAAATTTGAATATTTGAATCAAAATACCAATTTCCAAAAACCCAAAACGTTTGAAAGTTGAGATTTAGAAGTTTAAGTGAATTTTGAATAATTAAAAGACGAAAAATATTACTTAACGTAAGATCGTAAGACTAAACTTTCTGAACAAACGGTAGATTAAGAACTCAAATGTTTAAAATACAAGAAAAGTTTTTGGAAATTTAAATTTTCAGTGTAAAACGCTTAAAAAAAAATTCAATTGTAAACATCTTTAGAAATTTGATAATTTAGATTTTTGAACCAAATTATTATATTTCAATACACCAAATGAGTTTTTAAGAGTAATTTGAATTGTAAAGTGTTACACGGACCCCATTTAATGGGACCTACCTTTTAACAAAAGAGATCTAGTTGCGAGAAAAGAATACCTCTCTGAATTTGAAGGATGCTGTATTTTATAAATTCAATCTTAATTTCTCTGCATTACTTATTAATACAAATGTTTAGACAATAATACGGATTTTACCATGAATACATCCTTGTTTCTCACTCAGAGAAATTTGTACAAATAGGATTCGTCAGTACGATGATATCTGATTGACGGAGTCTCTGTCCGTTATGTAAGGGTCGAAAGTCTCGAAGTCATAGAACTATTTGTACCAAGTTTAACATTTTGTTTTTATATTAATGTTAGTTACTAAATGTTTGTAGTGTTAAATAAAAAGAAAACTAATCCCCCACCTCCACAATACAAAACAACAACAACAACAACAACAACAAATGGTACCAGTGTTGTAAAGTAGGATTTCCCCCATAGCAGCTTTCCCCCCGGAAATCGTACTCTAGAGTAGTTATTCTTTGTTTATATAAAATATGGTAATGGGGTCCGTGTAACACTTAACATTTCAATTTTCTAAAATGATTAAGTTTTAGAATAATATAATAGTTCAAATGTCTAAATTTTTAATGATTTGGTGTATTAAAATTTACTATTTTAGTTCAAAAATCTAAATTATCAAAATTCCAAAGAGGTTTATAATTTTTATTTTTTAGCGTTGTACATTAAATATTCAAAATTAAATTTCCAAAAGCGAATTTGTATTTTAAACTTTTGAGTTTTTAATCTACCGCTTGTTCATAAAGTTTACGCTTAACTATCAAAAATCCAGTTACATATTTCGTCTCGCTTTGACTATCTAAAATTTACTTCAATTCAAACTTCTAAATTTCAACTTTCAAACGTTTTAGGTTCTTAGAAATTTAAAACTTTAATTCAAACACTCAAATTTCAAATAATCTAAAACACTTTTAACATTTTGGGTCTTTTACTTCAAATATCTAAAATATCAAATTCCAAATCCGGTTTGAATTTTGAAACTATTTCAATAACTCTTTTGGTCAAGCAAAAGAGCTTTTAGATATTTAAATATTGAACTGATATTCAAAATTCAAATCGGGTAAATGGAAATTTGATATTCTGGATATTCGCAGTAAAATTCTAAAAACTCAACGTGTTCTGGTTATTTGAAATTTGAATATTTGAATCAAAATACCAATTTCCAAAAACCCAAAACGTTTGAAAGTTGAGATTTAGAAGTTTAAGTGAATTTTGAATAATTAAAAGACGAAAAATATTACTTAACGTAAGATCGTAAGACGAAACTTTCTGAACAAACGGTAGGTTAAGAACTCAAAAGTTTAAAATACAAGAAAAGTTTTTGGAAATTTAAATTGTCAATGTAAAACGCTAAAAAAAAAATTCAATTGTAAACATCTTTAGAAATTTGATAATTTAGATTTTTGAACCAAATTATTATATTTCAATACACCAAATGAGTTTTCAAGAGTAATTTGAATTGTAAAGTGTTACACGGACCCCATTTAATGGGACCTACCTTTTAACAAAAGAGATCTAGTTGCGAGAAAAGAATACCTCTCTGAATTTGAAGGATGCTGTATTTTATAAATTCAATCTTAATTTCTCTGCATTACTTATTAATACAAATGTTTAGACAATAATACGGATTTTACCATGAATACATCCTTGTTTCTCACTCAGAGAAATTTGTACAAATAGGATTCGTCAGTACGATGATATCTGATTGACGGTGTCTCTGTCCGTTATGTAACGGTCGAAAGTCTCGAAGTCATAGAACTATTTGTACCAAGTTTAACATTTTGTTTTTATATTAATGTTAGTTACTAAATGTTTGTAGTGTTAAATAAAAAGAAAACTAATCCCCCACCTCCACAATACAAAACAACAACAACAACAACAAGAAATGGTACCAGTGTTGTAAAGTAGGATTTCCCCCATAGCCAGCTTTCCCCCCGGAAATCGTACTCTAGAGTAGTTATTCTTTGTTTATATAAAATATGGTAATGGGGTCCGTGTAACACTTAACATTTCAATTTTCTAAAATGATTTAGTTTTAGAATAATATAATAGTTCAAATGTCTAAATTTTTAATGATTTGGTGTATTAAAATTTACTATTTTAGTTCAAAAATCTAAATTATCAAAATTCCAAAGAGGTTTATAATTTTTATTTTTTAGCGTTGTACATTAAATATTCAAAATTAAATTTCCAAAAGCGAATTTGTATTTTAAACTTTTGAGTTTTTAATCTACCGCTTGTTCATAAAGTTTACGCTTAACTATCAAAAATCCAGTTACATATTCCGTCTCGCTTTGATTATCTAGAATTTACTTCAATTCAAACTTCTAAATTTCAACTTTCAAACGTTTTAGATTCTTAGAAATTTAAAACTTTAATTCAAACACTCAAATTTCAAATAATCTAAAACACTTTTAACATTTTGGGTCTTTTACTTCAAATATCTAAAATATCAAATTCCAAATCCGGTTTGAATTTTGAAACTATTTCAATAACTCTTTTGGTCAAGCAAAAGAGCTTTTAGATATTTAAATATTGAACTGATATTCAAAATTCAAATCGGGTAAATGGAAATTTGATATTCTGGATATTCGCAGTAAAATTCTAAAAACTCAACGTGTTCTGGTTATTTGAAATTTGAATATTTGAATCAAAATACCAATTTCCAAAAACCCAAAACGTTTGAAAGTTGAGATTTAGAAGTTTAAGTGAATTTTGAATAATTAAAAGACGAAAAATATTACTTAACGTAAGATCGTAAGACGAAACTTTCTGAACAAACGGTAGATTAAGAACTCAAAAGTTTAAAATACAAGAAAAGTTTTTGGAAATTTAAATTTTCAATGTAAAACGCTAAAAAAAAAATTCAATTGTAAACATCTTTAGAAATTTGATAATTTAGATTTTTGAACCAAATTATTATATTTCAATACACCAAATGAGTTTTCAAGAGTAATTTGAATTGTAAAGTGTTACACGGACCCCATTTAATGGGACCTACCTTTTAACAAAAGAGATCTAGTTGCGAGAAAAGAATACCTCTCTGAATTTGAAGGATGCTGTATTTTATAAATTCAATCTTAATTTCTCTGCATTACTTATTAATACAAATGTTTAGACAATAATACGGATTTTACCATGAATACATCCTTGTTTCTCACTCAGAGAAATTTGTACAAATAGGATTCGTCAGTACGATGATATCTGATTGACGGTGTCTCTGTCCGTTATGTAACGGTCGAAAGTCTCGAAGTCATAGAACTATTTGTACCAAGTTTAACATTTTGTTTTTATATTAATGTTAGTTACTAAATGTTTGTAGTGTTAAATAAAAAGAAAACTAATCCCCCACCTCCACAATACAAAACAACAACAACAACAACAACAACAAATGGTACCAGTGTTGTAAAGTAGGATTTCCCCCATAGCCAGCTTTCCCCCCGGAAATCGTACTCTAGAGTAGTTATTCTTTGTTTATATAAAATATGGTAATGGGGTCCGTGTAACACTTAACATTTCAATTTTCTAAAATGATTTAGTTTTAGAATAATATAATAGTTCAAATGTCTAAATTTTTAATGATTTGGTGTATTAAAATTTACTATTTTAGTTCAAAAATCTAAATTATCAAAATTCCAAAGAGGTTTATAATTTTTATTTTTTAGCGTTGTACATTAAATATTCAAAATTAAATTTCCAAAAGCGAATTTGTATTTTAAACTTTTGAGTTTTTAATCTACCGCTTGTTCATAAAGTTTACGCTTAACTATCAAAAATCCAGTTACATATTCCGTCTCGCTTTGATTATCTAGAATTTACTTCAATTCAAACTTCTAAATTTCAACTTTCAAACGTTTTAGATTCTTAGAAATTTAAAACTTTAATTCAAACACTCAAATTTCAAATAATCTAAAACACTTTTAACATTTTGGGTCTTTTACTTCAAATATCTAAAATATCAAATTCCAAATCCGGTTTGAATTTTGAAACTATTTCAATAACTCTTTTGGTCAAGCAAAAGAGCTTTTAGATATTTAAATATTGAACTGATATTCAAAATTCAAATCGGGTAAATGGAAATTTGATATTCTGGATATTCGCAGTAAAATTCTAAAAACTCAACGTGTTCTGGTTATTTGAAATTTGAATATTTGAATCAAAATACCAATTTCCAAAAACCCAAAACGTTTGAAAGTTGAGATTTAGAAGTTTAAGTGAATTTTGAATAATTAAAAGACGAAAAATATTACTTAACGTAAGATCGTAAGACGAAACTTTCTGAACAAACGGTAGATTAAGAACTCAAAAGTTTAAAATACAAGAAAAGTTTTTGGAAATTTAAATTTTCAATGTAAAACGCTAAAAAAAAAATTCAATTGTAAACATCTTTAGAAATTTGATAATTTAGATTTTTGAACCAAATTATTATATTTCAATACACCAAATGAGTTTTCAAGAGTAATTTGAATTGTAAAGTGTTACACGGACCCCATTTAATGGGACCTACCTTTTAACAAAAGAGATCTAGTTGCGAGAAAAGAATACCTCTCTGAATTTGAAGGATGCTGTATTTTATAAATTCAATCTTAATTTCTCTGCATTACTTATTAATACAAATGTTTAGACAATAATACGGATTTTACCATGAATACATCCTTGTTTCTCACTCAGAGAAATTTGTACAAATAGGATTCGTCAGTACGATGATATCTGATTGACGGTGTCTCTGTCCGTTATGTAACGGTCGAAAGTCTCGAAGTCATAGAACTATTTGTACCAAGTTTAACATTTTGTTTTTATATTAATGTTAGTTACTAAATGTTTGTAGTGTTAAATAAAAAGAAAACTAATCCCCACCTCCACAATACAAAACAACAACAACAACAACAACAAGAAATGGTACCAGTGTTGTAAAGTAGGATTTCCCCCATAGCCAGCTTTCCCCCCGGAAATCGTACTCTAGAGTAGTTATTCTTTGTTTATATAAAATATGGTAATGGGGTCCGTGTAACACTTAACATTTCAATTTTCTAAAATGATTTAGTTTTAGAATAATATAATAGTTCAAATGTCTAAATTTTTAATGATTTGGTGTATTAAAATTTACTATTTTAGTTCAAAAATCTAAATTATCAAAATTCCAAAGAGGTTTATAATTTTTATTTTTTAGCGTTGTACATTAAATATTCAAAATTAAATTTCCAAAAGCGAATTTGTATTTTAAACTTTTGAGTTTTTAATCTACCGCTTGTTCATAAAGTTTACGCTTAACTATCAAAAATCCAGTTACATATTCCGTCTCGCTTTGATTATCTAGAATTTACTTCAATTCAAACTTCTAAATTTCAACTTTCAAACGTTTTAGATTCTTAGAAATTTAAAACTTTAATTCAAACACTCAAATTTCAAATAATCTAAAACACTTTTAACATTTTGGGTCTTTTACTTCAAATATCTAAAATATCAAATTCCAAATCCGGTTTGAATTTTGAAACTATTTCAATAACTCTTTTGGTCAAGCAAAAGAGCTTTTAGATATTTAAATATTGAACTGATATTCAAAATTCAAATCGGGTAAATGGAAATTTGATATTCTGGATATTCGCAGTAAAATTCTAAAAACTCAACGTGTTCTGGTTATTTGAAATTTGAATATTTGAATCAAAATACCAATTTCCAAAAACCCAAAACGTTTGAAAGTTGAGATTTAGAAGTTTAAGTGAATTTTGAATAATTAAAAGACGAAAAATATTACTTAACGTAAGATCGTAAGACGAAACTTTCTGAACAAACGGTAGATTAAGAACTCAAAAGTTTAAAATACAAGAAAAGTTTTTGGAAATTTAAATTTTCAATGTAAAACGCTAAAAAAAAAATTCAATTGTAAACATCTTTAGAAATTTGATAATTTAGATTTTTGAACCAAATTATTATATTTCAATACACCAAATGAGTTTTCAAGAGTAATTTGAATTGTAAAGTGTTACACGGACCCCATTTAATGGGACCTACCTTTTAACAAAAGAGATCTAGTTGCGAGAAAAGAATACCTCTCTGAATTTGAAGGATGCTGTATTTTATAAATTCAATCTTAATTTCTCTGCATTACTTATTAATACAAATGTTTAGACAATAATACGGATTTTACCATGAATACATCCTTGTTTCTCACTCAGAGAAATTTGTACAAATAGGATTCGTCAGTACGATGATATCTGATTGACGGTGTCTCTGTCCGTTATGTAACGGTCGAAAGTCTCGAAGTCATAGAACTATTTGTACCAAGTTTAACATTTTGTTTTTATATTAATGTTAGTTACTAAATGTTTGTAGTGTTAAATAAAAAGAAAACTAATCCCCCACCTCCACAATACAAAACAACAACAACAACAACAACAACAAATGGTACCAGTGTTGTAAAGTAGGATTTCCCCCATAGCCAGCTTTCCCCCGGAAATCGTACTCTAGAGTAGTTATTCTTTGTTTATATAAAATATGGTAATGGGGTCCGTGTAACACTTAACATTTCAATTTTCAAAATTAAATTTCCAAAAGCGAATTTGTATTTTAAACTTTTGAGTTTATAATATACCGCTTGTTCATAAAGTTTGCGCTTAACTATCAAAAATCCAGTTACATATTCCGTCTCGCTTTGATTATCTAGAATTTACTTCAATTCAAACTTCTAAATTTCAACTTTCAAACGTTTTAGATTCTTAGAAATTTAAAACTTTAATTCAAACACTCAAATTTCAAATAATCTAAAACACTTTTAACATTTTGGGTCTTTTACTTCAAATATCTAAAATATCAAATTCCAAATCCGGTTTGAATTTTGAAACTATTTCAATAACTCTTTTGGTCAAGCAAAAGAGCTTTTAGATATTTAAATATTGAACTGATATTCAAAATTCAAATCGGGTAAATGGAAATTTGATATTCTGGATATTCGCAGTAAAATTCTAAAAACTCAACGTGTTCTGGTTATTTGAAATTTGAATATTTGAATCAAAATACCAATTTCCAAAAACCCAAAACGTTTGAAAGTTGAGATTTAGAAGTTTAAGTGAATTTTGAAT